>NW_019416934.1:50475-58106 GCF_000390285.2 Anoplophora glabripennis
TTTTTTTAGTTATTTTAGAAAAACCGTTTTTTTCAACTTTGCGATTTTTTTTAACCATGTTCGCCATATTGGATCGAGTTTAAAGAACAAGAAACTCAATTTAAAATTTAATTTTCTATACGGTCATATTTTTTTTGTCCAGGTAATAATTTCTGCAAATTTAACATTAATCCGTGACAGAATGCTTGGACTATTCAACTAGTATTAATATTGGGGAGTTTCATCACAACGTGACAACAGCGCTTAACCTAACGCTACGCAGCTGGTGCATACCACGTGTGCATGAGGCAGACTTGTCCTATGGAAAAAATGTAAACAACTATTATTGTGAAACATTTAGTAAATTTCAAGACAATTGTTTTCCAGTGTTTAGATAAATAAAATAAAATGTATCGATTTTGTAGTACGAAGATAGTGTTGTGCTTAAATGTTAGCTCGAATTTTAGTAATAATAAATGTCTTAAAACGGGAACTTAACTTCTAATCAATGAATTTGAAAAATATGTGATTAAAGTACCCAAAGATTCACGTCATCTAAATAATCATACGTATTAAAAATAATTTAGGTCCTTACCAAAGAGCCAAATTCAGTAATTTTTTAATGCACAAGTATAAAACAAATCACAACATATGCTCAAAATGTTTACAACCATTTTCGATGCACGCACGACACCTTCGAATCCAATTTTCGCGCGCTCGCTGGAAATCTCCTCAAGAAAAGGAAATAATGGTACGCAAAAAACACTCAGACAGGTCCAATTCCAGATTAAATTTAAAATATAAAGATTCTAAGCCGTTTTATTAGAATCAGAAGCTGATTTAGTAAATTTTGTATCATTTTTTTCCCTTTAAGATTATTGTCAAAAGTAAATTTTGAACTAAATATTACTCATTTCAAAACTGAGCCATTTGTGTTCATGTGGATATCTCGACGTTCAAACCCCCTGTAGATGATAAAGTTGATATAGAGGAGGAGCCAGGGTGCTGACGAGTCGCCCATGGAAAGTAATTCTATCCGAAGAATGAGTCAGAGACAAGTGTATTACAGAATTCGTAAGGCTCCCAAATGGATACTGATACGTTAGATAAGGGGTTTATTTTTATAAAGGGTTTTTTTTCCGCGTCGCAGATTTCGCATGACTTTGTACTGTTAATAAGGCGTAATTCGCAATCAGCTTTGTCCGGGATCTGATATACGGGATGAAAATTCCGTGTGCGGTAAGACGAATCGTAGCCTGCCTGTATTGATTTTTACATTACTCAGAGAAATTTCACGGAAATACCCTCGATGTACAGTGTTTACCAACAATACGACACGATTGTGATGTTGTCAGTATCAGGTCTAAAATAATTATTGAGAAGTGACATTAAAGGGGAATTAATTAATTGCGAAATTAGCGGCGAAATGCACAAGCAACAGGTTACTATATTTACATAATAATAATTAATCCTTAAAAGGACAAACTCATGTTCGTGTTCTGATAAATTTTCAAAACAGTAAAAAAACTCTGAAGTCTACACGAAAAAAATTTTAATCTATATTTCAAAATAGGTATCTACTAATATACCTTAAATTTTACACTTAACTGAAATTTTAATAAATTCAATAATACCAGGTACTGAATTTAAATATTTACTTATTCTAGACATTCAACCATTTATTTACTTATTTCAACACCTTTTTCTTTTGAAAAGAAAACTAAAATGTATATATTTACCCTAAGAGAAATAAGTTTTTAAGGCAGATATAAAATATTCTTGAAAAAGAGCAGGTTATTCTTACTTACTATTTTATACAGGGTGTCCATTAAAGAATTGGCTAAACTTTACCACTAGATTCTTTCTATGACGAAAATTAATGGGGAAAAGTTGCTCATAATCGCTTAGGTTTCGAGATACAGGGTGTTGAAGTTGAAAAAATAAAAACTAAATTCAGGAATATCTCGGAGATACGGTGAGGGATTCTTTTCTAATTTGATATGAGAAGTTTTAACGGGGACCTACATCATTTGCTGCGATTTCACGTCAATACAAACTATAACAAACTATATTTTCAAGACCCTTTTCTAAAAAATAAATGTTACGCCACTGCGTAATAACATAAAAAAAATAAATAACATTTTTCAAATTTTCAATGATTTTTCAGTATAAAAGGTATAGGTACTTGTTGAATATCGTCGTGAGGCACTGTTTTTGAAAAACTGCGTTTAAAGTCGGCAAGCAAGTACAGTGCGTGGATAAATAGGCAACCACCAATACATTTTTACAGATTTTATTACACAGTTTTTCTAAATATGAATGAATGCACAAATAACAGACTTTCCTCCATTCTACCGCAGAGTTTTTATAAAATGGAGTTAGGTTGAAACTCAAATTACTTTTTGCTGTAAAGAAATTTGCTTTCATAAGTTGAATATTTGGCTCCGAATAATCGACGATCATCTCCTTGAGCCTTTTGAACTTCCAGTATCTTTAAACGACCAAAATTATCTGCACTTTCTACAATCTAATTTAATTGAACTACCTTCCTTTGAACATTAGAGCTCACATGTGGTATTTACATGATGGTGCCCCTGCTCATTAAGTTCTAATAGTAAGAATTTCCTCATCGATGGACAGGAAGAGGACGTGAAAAAACCATGGCCTCAACGTAGTCCAGATCTAAATCCGCTTGATTTTTTTCTAGAATTATATTAAGGTCATGGTTTATAGTGCTGCTTCTATCAACAATAGAGATGAAATGTGGCAAAGAATAGTTGCAGCTGCAAATACTGTAAGAAATCTGATATGTCGAACATGTCTTCAGACAAATTGGGGGCATTTCGAAAATAATCTTAAACATGACATGAACATGAATGATTAATTAATGTTTTTCTTGATCAATCAGCAAAAGTCGACTGTTTTTCTATTTGAAAAACGAAAATTTTGAAACAAATAAATAAATGAAAATGTACGTTTGATCGTCTGTTTCTCGACCAATTTTTTATGACACTGTAACTGGTCTAGAAAACTCGGGAAGGACCCGAAACGAAGTTAAATACAATCCAATTCCAGTCGCCCTCATTCCTTCCAGAATCCTTCCAATCCGATACAAGGCAATCCGCTCCGAACTGAACCCTCCTTGGCTAGGCTAGAGTTTGCTGCACGCATAAACGGAATTATTAATAGCCAGGAGAGTCATAAGAACCCCAGGAAATGCTCTAGGAGGACAAAAGCGCCGATGGTTATTTGCAGTTCATTAATGGAAGAAGTCGTCTTTTGTTTCGCGATGTTCCCGGGCGGTTTTTTGTCTGTCTGACGTTCGGTCAAGTAGTAGCGGACGACCTGGTAATAAAGGATTTTCACTGCCGGGAAAACAAAAGATGATTAATTTAAGCCAGGCCTGGTTGGTGCGATGTTGGAGGAAAACAGTCGAGTAGAGTTAATAACGTTTTTTTTCCGTACGTCAAACTCTGATGAAAATTAACAGAATAGCAGAGCAAATTGAGTCACAGTGTAACATAAATAATTCTAGTTGATTATTNTAATAAAGGATTTTCGCTGCCGGGAAAACAAAAGATGATTAATTTAAGCCAGGCCTGGTTGGTGCGATGTTGGAGGAAAACAGTCGAGTAGAGTTTATAACGTTTTTTTTCGTACGTCGAACTCTGATGATAATTAACAGAATAGCAGAGGACGTACCCAGAAAATGAATCTCTCTTAATATAATTTTTTGTCAAATTGACTCACAGTATAACATAAATAATTCTAGTTGATTATTACCTAATCAATTAAGGGATTCATTAGCGTAGATAACCTACATAGAATAAGTCATTTTCCAAATTACATGGATGATTATCTTCGGTGTCGCTTCGATCTAACACAGTGTGTTCTGAAGATCCATAATATTAAAAATTATCAATAATATAAAAAATTGACGATACATTCAGAGTGATCATAAATAGTCTCCGGACAAAAAAAGAAAAACGGCACTTTTTTGTGAAAATTGTTAAAACGAGAGATACGTATTTATCATGTTTTTTGGGATATCTTAAAAATCTTTCGAGATATCTTATTCATATTTTATACTCTGACAAAACACGAGGACACTAATTTGCACAATGTTTTTTTTTTCTCAGAAAGATTGAATAGAAACCAAAAAAATCGGAAAAGCTTCCTGTTAAAATCTGGGATATAACTTAACTGGTCTTGAACACTAAGTTACCAAATATAAACAATATACAGGGTATATTGTAGTATAGGCCATAGAACTTCGGGAAAAAAAATTGATTAATAAATCGACCAAGAGAAATCGCTGGAAATAGTTTTCAAGGTCGTAGATCGGCCGCTAAGGGGCGCAATATACATACCAAAACATAGAGTTGAATTTTTCTCAGAAATGTTTCCTATTCAGGTATATTAAATAGTACAAATATGGATAACTGGATTAATTCCATATAACTTTTGTTATTGACTTTTTGTTCTATCTCTCGACAGAAAGAGTGAAAGAAGCCCCCAATGTCTGATAAGAAAAATTCATTTTTTTAAAGATTGGCTCATCAAAAACTCAGTGTTATACCTCGTTGGAAAGGTTTTTTCATGCTTCTAAAGTTCAAATTTTTTTGAGGTTAGGTTTTTTACCATTCGGATTCTAATTTTTAATGTACAATATTATTTTTTAACGTACTCTTGTTCGAACTTCCTAATGTGGACGGTTTTCGAGAAAAACGGCTTTTAATTGAACTCTTACAAATCTTACAATATTACGGTGTATAAAATAAGTGACTTTTCTCAAAGTAGGCTTATGTCAAAACCTATTGATGGATGTCTCATAAACAACGCATACATTCTTAGTAATATTTTAAACTCTAATTAACTTTATATCAAAATTTTAGTGACTGTAATTAGTCATTAGTCATTAAAATTAAAAATTCCTGAATACCAAATTTCATAACAATATTTCGCATCGTTTGGGAATTTTCGTAAAAATTCTATTTAAAAAATTTTATTTTGTCACTCGGTACCTCGAAAACAAGAGGAGATAGACATATAATTCATAAGACAAAAAATTCTTATTTTTTTGTCGTACTATCACCCCCCTGTATTTACGGGAGGTCTTTCTGAAACAGCCCGTATACAATGACATTCAAAAAAAGTTATAGTACGATTTTTTAGAAGCAAAACTAATTGAATTATATAAAATTGAAAAAAAAAACGCTAAAATTGGCTGGTTTTTGAGTTTCGCAAGAAAACTAATTAACGAATTTTGATCCAGCGCATCTCATTTTGTAGGTATTTTTTAATGCCTATAAAAAAGTATTAAACTTTTTTCAGTAGCATCAACGATTCAAAAGTTGAACACCAAAAACCGGTTTTCGAGTTTTCTTTGATTATTTAAACAATGTTCCGGAACCGGCAACTGGTCTCAAACTATTCGAAAATGTTCGATTAATAATATACCTTTTTTAATTAGTTCTCGAAAAAAGTTTAATCCGATTGGACTATAGATATCCTCTACAATGTCGAAGATCAGAATGAAAATATGTAGTGTCACTTCAATAAAACAACATAAATACTAAATACCAGACTTGTAATTAACATAAATCAAAAGCCTAATTAACTTAATAATACATCAATTAAAATTCGGCGCCTGTATCAAAACATAATTAATTATACTAATTAATTATTTGCGTGCAGAAACCTTATTAAATTCGATTTTATCAATATCATTAATTATCTACAACTAAAACATGTAATTCCATTTAAATAATATAAAACCGAATCGGTTCTGCTTCAGCAATTCAAAGTTAATAAACTCCATTTCAGTTTCCTCTTAAATTTTCAAACTGCGCTAAAGAAAATTCCACTACAAAATCTAGCACTTAGAAATTAGCAGAACTCCGAACAGTTTCCTACTTTACGGCCTGCTTGAAACGCAAATGGAATTAGCCGGATAAGTTTATGTGCATCTCGTCGACCATCCACTATCCGCGGCATGGAAGTTTCGAGGGGTTGAAGGGCAACTTTGTGCCCTAAATGAGAATTTACTGACGTCACTTGCATTAGCTCGGATTATGTTTTACGGCAAGTTTTCACTCCTACTGCCTCTCGGGATGGTCTAAGTACCGGTTGGATAGTTCAAATGTGGGCAAAATGTAGCCATTCTTAAACCAAGTCGTAAATAATAATATACACTACCGGAAAAAATTAAAGGGACAAAAATTTTTTTTTTAATTTTCTGATTTTTTTTCTTATATTTAAACTATATCTAATGCAAAATTGTGGGAAAAGCCGAGAAAATTATTCTCTTTTATTTTGATAATGATTAGGTAATGGTTAGGAGCAATAAATATGTCCCTTTAATTCTTTCCAAAATTTTCACTTGGAACAGAAAAACGCTTTGATGCACCAACTTGTCAATTTACAGAGTTATTGTGGCTACATTGAGCTGTAAAAAATTCCCTCCAGATTAGTCTTTCCATAAATATTTGTAAATTAGCGGTAGATTTTCTAAAAAACTGTAGTCATTTTTTTGCACTTCAAATTAATGTCAAGGGCGAAAAATATTTTTATTCTTCGAAAAGCATGACATGTTTTTGTAGAGAATTTATTCAAGTTTTCAAAACTGCCTATGCATTTACTGTGCAATAATTTCTTGCAGAGATATCGCTGATTAAAGACAAAAGTGTTATTTTTCATTCAACAATCGATATCTTGGCAACCAATAGTCACACGGAGACCTTTCAAAAATCAAATTGGAGCTAAATAAATAAGATAACTGAACCCTGTATTCATTAAGTTTGAAAGTCCATGGTAATTTTTTTTTTCTAGAGGTATTTCTTCTTATTGCTCGATAACCGTATCTCAAAAAAATTTATTGTGTAAAAGATCTTGAAATTAGAGATTTAAAGCTTCAAAATGCTTAGGTATTTGTTTATCTCGATAAGACCATGTTCCACTTACAGCCGTTCGAAAAACACTAAAAAATTCATGAAAATTTTTTGTTCCTTTCACTTTTTCCAGTAGTTTATACAGGGTATTCCTTAATGATACGCTAATATTTAAGGGTGTGATTCTACATGAAAAATTAATGATACTTAGCTTTATAAACTATGGCCCAAAAATTAAAATAATGACAATCGTTTATGAGAAATAATGTCAAATGATATCCCACAGGCAATTGCACAACTTCCTATTTGACATACTTAATTAAAAAGTGTTGAATATTACGTTATTTCTCAATATTCCAAACAATGACGAGCAAAAGCAAATAAAATAATAGCCCGGGAGGCAGCGACATTATTGATGTAATTATTCCTACAAAGCTGATTTTTTCTCATTTTGTTGTTTTGATATCGTAAGTAAACGGAACGGCAGTCTACCGCGCCAATGTGGGGGCAAACGTTAGTAACAATTTTTTAAACATGTAAATAAATAATACTTAAATGCCTTATACCTACAAGGCTGAAACTTTTTAGAGTGATCAATTATACCTAAAAATACAGTATAGTGATAGTCTACCGCGTCGGAAGGGGGGCCATCAAGGGTCTACCACCCACGCAAGGTGTTGAAAAATTAACTTTTTTGACTTATTTCTACAAGGCTGAATTTTTTTTCTCAAATACTTTAGTTTATAAGAGAACCAAAAAAAA
>NW_019416934.1:58297-137956 GCF_000390285.2 Anoplophora glabripennis
AAATTTTTCTATAAGGGGTAGGGTTTTTTATGAGGGGTAGGTCTTCCATAAGGGTTTTTTGGGTGGCTGAAAAGTTGCAATATATCATAGATCATTTGAAAACCAATAAAAAGTTTATAATTCAATATATGCATACCATTAAAACATCTCAAGCTTTCAATAATATTTTTTTGTTTATTTTATTATAGGGGATGGTTTCTAAGGGTTGCAACTTTGTAATGAGTGTAATGAATTTTAACTGAATGAACTAATGAACTTTAAACTGTTAAAAAAAAAATTCTATTTTTTTGGCCAAGGAAGGGTAGTTTTTAAGGATTTTTAAGGGTTGAAAAGTAATTAAATTTCATAAATTATATTAAAAAAACATGATAGGAACTTATCCAACATATTTGAACATGAATTGAATCTTTAAAATACGTAAATCTGCGATTTTCGCATTTTTTTCGTACAAGGGTAGTTTTCACCCCCAAATAGAAGAAAGCACACATCTAAACAATATAACTTTTGAAGTGGGGGATCAGATGAGCTTGTATGCAAATTTTCAGGAAAATCCATGCTATCCGAAAAAATTGGGAGCTTTTACCTTATTTTCGCTTTCAGTGACTGGACCAATACCTAAATCACTTGAATAAAACTTTGTACGAATATCCAATTAGATAATAGATCCAATTAAATAATAATATACCGTGCTGTCTAAAATATCCATACCTTATGACAAATGTTGGTAAAAGTCAAAAATAGACCATTATATTAAGGCGCTCTTTTAACCATTAGTCCAATGCCTATAACATTTTTTTTTTTCATTTGTCAGGAGATATTCACGGTGATATTATCGACGCCAATGACAACGGTAAAAAAAAACAGAGTTGGCTCTGGAATTTTTACTGTAGCCAGTTCAAAAATAATTTTGTGATCGTTTTTAAAAGTGACTATTTGGCTAGTTTTTTTATTACAAAAAAATGACTTTAGTGATCTCGTTTTAAGGATCAAAGTGACCTCACTAGAAGTTTGCATTTCAAACTTTCTCAATTTTCTGTAACATTTTCCTTTTCCTCTGCACCTATTTTCATTCCGAAATAAAATAAATTTTTATTTTATTAATTTAACCGGTGTTCTATGCCCCAATATACTTTATTAAATTATACAGGAATTAATGGGACGGAAACCCTACCAAAAAAAACGGTGGGAAATTCGCGATTAATTTCAATGCAGTCGACACCTTTAAACCCCCGGGTCGGAGGTAGCGTGACACGAACCCCTGGCGCCGCTCGCCGTTTCCCCAGATTAGAACCGTTTTTGTCCGATGACGTTGCCCAACTTTTATATTATGAATGGAGGCGATAAACATCGCGGGTCGGCTCTCCCGTCCCCGATAATTTCCCAACGTATAGAGCCCAAGCGACAGCTCTAAACTAGATTAATATGCCGGCCGTTCTCTCGACCAGCATTCGGACCTTAACGTTTTGTTTCATTTTTCAATCCGGCGTTATTGCAGCGCGCTTCAATGGGCTCATTTAGCGGTATCTAGTTCCGAAACGGACAACAATGTTCGTAAAAAAAACAACGAGAATGCAGCACAGTTTCGCTTTATTACACGGGATGTAGAGGGAGAAACTGCGCTCTGTTCCCGAACTACAGAATTGTTATTTCGTTTAAACTGTCCAGAATCATTGGGCACATATTCAGTAACGGTTACACCTAACTAATAATAAAAAAACGTCATAATAAAAAAACAAAAGGTGGAGCTAAACTCAAAGGCTACTCTCCCATTCAAAGATAAAAAAATAACTACAAACATATATGTAAAAAGACTCAATAACAAAAATTATAAACAGAAAAAGAAAAAGAATTAGTGCGAAAGAACATAAATTACTATGTTCTAACTAATGATATTGGTAGCCTTATTTTTATTCAGTTTGTTGTCAATAGTGGGAAAATTAGAGGCCAAATTTCAAAAAAACACCAAATTTTCTCAATTGTCGACGTTTCGTCACTTATCGTGACATCCTCTTTTAATACATGATCTTGATGTATGTGTACGCTATTCTATAGCAATATCTATACTGTCCAAGATTGTTATATGACATACTATGTATAACGAGACTAGGAAAACACAGTGAAGCACTTAAATCTGTAATTGTCCTGAGGATGTCACGATAAGTGACGAAACGTCGACAATTGAGAAAATTTGGTGTTTTTCTTGAAATTTGGCCTCTAATTTTCCCACTATTGACAACAAACTGAATAAATTACTATGTAAGGCACTCCATCAATAAACAAGAGATACCTGCGGAAACTTCTGAAACCTGGCTGTAAAATATTGCGGCATCAAAAGACTAAAGGTTACGTATATCACCATTAAAGTTATGTAAATGTTATGTGTATCAGCCATAACCAAGGAATGATGTGATGAACGTAAATGCAGGAAGCCAACCATATTCGACGACGGGTCAAGACGACATCAGGAATCGACAGACTCTAGAGAAGCCAAAGATAAGAATAACAGCGAAGATCTACCTTAAGAAATGGCAGAACCATCGAAAAATGTGATCGAACGTCAACCTTGGTGTTCTGCAATTAATTCACCAGAGCAATGGTTTGGTAAATACAAAATATGACTTTTCTTTTTCATTACATTGACTGTATCGTTTAACCATTTTTTTTTATTTTTGGACAATATTTTAACGAAACCATATCGGGTGTATCAGTTAATTTAAATTTT
This sequence comes from Anoplophora glabripennis, assembly GCF_000390285.2. NCBI lineage: Eukaryota > Metazoa > Arthropoda > Insecta > Coleoptera > Cerambycidae > Anoplophora > Anoplophora glabripennis. The sequence goes on from NW_019416934.1 coordinate 61,020, forward strand.
CTTATACATTTTTGTTTTGTAAACCGAGAAAGTTTTAAGATTTATTTTTGGTGGGGTAAGTGTTTCTGTTCTACACATTAATGAACTGACTGCATTTGTTGAAATCTTAAAATTCGTCCTGATGCTTTTAGTTAAAATAAATAATAACAAATCTACACAAACGTCTTTCGAGATATTTACGTCGATATGGTATTTTTCATAAACTTTGACACACTGTATATCTAAAACTGAACCGTTAGGATATAAGTAGTTTTTTTTAAATGATCTATTACACGAGCTGTCTCACGGTGACGGCCCATTAGAATATTTCAGACTACTTCGATTTGAATTTTGAAAATTTGTGTCCTGGGGTTTTTGGAAGTATACTCTCTTTAAATAAAATAATGCCATTGTTGTAGCACTTCCGGTTATACCGGAAGTCGCCATTTACTTACTTATTTTAAATGGAACACCCTGTATATTTTACATATTTAAATTCTACGCCTAATTTTAGGCGGACTTTTATCAAGCTTCCCTGTAATGCTCTAATGGTCTTCGAGTTATTTCAATTCTATAAAAAAGTTGCTTTTCGATAGCCTAATTCAAAATTGCCTATCTTTCACATTGTGCAAGCTGCAGTAATGATATTTGGAAGGGAGATACGGGAATATGCATCATTTATTACATATACTTTAAAAACTGTTTAATTTTTATAAAGGGTAGTGAAAATTTGTTGTCGAATTTGCTTACCTTCGAACCGCCAACACGTGTTTTCTTGCAAGAAATTGGATCATTTCAATTACTGACAAAAACCGTCAATAACAGAAAAATTAAGAGAGATATGAGAGATAGGTATAGGGAAGTGTAATATGGAGAGGGTAAAATCTCTACAACAGTTTTAGAATAAATATATGGGGTGCTCCGTTTAGAAAAACCGAATTCAAGAACCATGCTGTATAGGTATAGAAATGTCCATATTTAGGCAAGGTACCTTTAAAAAATCACCATCTTAAATATAAAAACAGAATTTTCCAACGACTCTATTACGCGGCAATAACAGTAAGATACCTTTTCTTACGATTCTAAATCCGTCATTAGCAATTACGGAGAAATCCGGCTTCTCCTCTCAGATACCCCATTACATTAAGAAGATCACATAAAAAATATCCCTGAAAAGTTAGCTTTGCTTTTTTGTCATCCATGTACACGGACGACCTTTCGATGTTCGGCTGAAAAAGCTTCCATAAGGGGGGACACGTCAGGGCTGTTCTGATCCCTCGATTTAGTATTCAAGGAGCGAGGGCTCGGCGCACATATGGAAACTGTCTCGACCTTGGCGAACCGGTTGGTTTTTTTTTCGCGCCCTCATGCGCAGCGCGGCGTGGGGTTATGGTAATCTTTCGTTTATGTTAAGTTGGTATCGAACGGGGCGATACGCAGTTTCCGGTTAATACGAATAATACGATACTCAGTTGTTTTGACTAGGTAACTGCTGAGAAAGCTCATTTAGAGATTTTAAAGTAATCAAATAACAATAATTGGTTTAACATTATAAAAGCGTTTACAAAAAACCTCTTTAGTGCGGATTTTAACTTTGCAGCGCCTTTATTACTGTATTCATGCATAAACTTCCAATATTTTCGAAATTTTACGCATCTTTCGAATTCCCACACCGGTCGTTGGTGTAGGCAGAAATCTGCTGCCACATTTCTTAAAAAGCAAAGACGATCTCCGGGAACCTCAAGTTAATCGTCACCAAGACAGCACCAGTCAAAAATGACCATGTTTCGAATTCAACCACCAGACCCAAAAACGGTTCTAGAAGCATCACGCCGAGAGTAACGATATTCACAGAGTCTTATACTGTTGGAAGAGCGACCATCGAAGATCGAAAGCAGCATTAAATATTTTGTTAAAGGATTTCTTGGGGAAAATCTGGTTTAATTTCCTATAATTATCATATCGTTAGTTGCTGTGGATCGAATGGTTATTTTTTTGAGACCTGAAAGGAAGCTTTAAGGAGTCTTGAACCCAAAATATACATCATCCTTCCAAGACTTACGTCACATTAGCTTGTTTTCAATATTGTTAAACATATCGGAGAAAATTGTATATAAGTCAATAAATTCCTATTTTCGTAACAATAATATTCTGCTTTTACATCAATCCGGCTTTCATCATCGCACATTTAAATATGTTTAATAGTATTATTAGACCTATTGACAGAAAATCGACAATAATTATTGTGTTAGTTGACTAGGAAGGGTTTGGCACTACTTAGTGATACAACTTATATGTGATAAATTAATTATTACAACATTAACAGTATATCCTAAATTACATTCTTAGTAGTCAAAAAGAAAAAAATTGGTAATATAGTAGTACATCTAATCTGAAATCCATTTGTTCTGGAGTTCTACAAGGAGCTATACTGCGTCCACAGCCATTCCTTGTATATACAGCAGATATTTTCCATACCTTAAAATGTCCATACATGCTTATGTTATTGCTACACAAATTTTACATCATTTTAATTATTCTAAAATAGATGTTTGTAGATAAAATAAATGAATACCTAAGAGTATTGTTATTGTCTAAAAATCATGATAAAAAAATTAATCCTTATAAAAGTAATATGTTATATTGTACCAATAAAAAACATGCATTTTTTAAAGCAATTTTACACAGAAGGACAAAGTTTGAAATTTGTGAAAAATGTGAGAAATTTAATCCAAGAAGTTTTTATTTCTTTAAGGCTGCTGTATTTAAATTGATTCATTTTAAATACACAAAGATAGCCTTTGTGAAGCCTTATTACTTTTGCCAGTTTTTAATTACTGTGACCTGGCTTAATTTCCATGAGTAGATAAAGTTACAAAGTATCGAATTCAATTCATTTAATACGTATGATGTTTTATATTTGACTGTGATAAAATTTGACCATACTGCCCTAAAACTAAGAATGCTGGGATTTTGCAGATCTTTCACTATGCTAGGCTATTAAACATTACAATTCCATTGAAGACAGACTTGAACTCCTGACATCTCTTTCGAAAAAAAAGGTAACAAAAATATAAATAATATACAAATTATTAATTATACCGTATGTTATATTTACACTTTTCACCATAATACACTACTTGAAATTTTCCTAGAAAATGGCGAAGGCGCTAGTGTTTTTACTAGTGAACAAATAATTTTTTATATAATGAAATAACATGTAAAAATAAGTTTAATGATCATTTTCTACAATGTAATATGTTCATTAATCAGAGTGTTCACCAAATTTCGACCAATAAATTACTTGATATTTCTAAGTTTTCCAGGAAAAATGTTCAAAGATTTTTACTCAGTACCTCTCACTTATTAATATTTAATGATTTATTTTGAAAAATATACAGTGGCTCTACAAAGTTTCACAAAACACGAAACATTTTTATAATTTTAGAAAAAAAAAAACAATAATTTCTTTTTTGTTTGAATACTAAACAGAAGTAACTCAGATATACTGGAAGATTTTTAATTTAGGAAAAATTGCGCTAATTTAGTATTCAAATGAGAAAACATTAGAAACATATTTGTTTATTACGCACATTAATTTGCCCATTACTGTATCAGTTTCTGAATTTCTTCTGAGGTATAAAGTAATATGCCTCTCGAAACGTCAAAAAATCTAAATCATCGACGGCGACGTGGCAATCAGTCCCGAAGTTGTTCAATTAATCATTATACTTATATACGGGGTGAATCAAATTTGATTATCATTACAGGGATCTCATATGGTCGAAGTAGTGTGTAGATTTTAATGCTTAATAATATTATACTGGAAAAAAATACTTCTTCGTTTCAATTTCATTTAAAAAAGTAATAATTGCTAATGGTGGTAGTAAGAATTGCCATAGTTAATTTCTTTTATATGACATTTAAAGAGGTTCAAATACTTTTTCAGTTGTACTGCAGAAAGTGGAGTTAGATTCATCTGATTTTTAAAATAGATTTATAATTTTTCTGAATAAAATCCAAATCCAATCAATTCAATAGGAATTGAATTGTTTTCTCTTATTAGTTGTTGACAAGTTTAGTATTAAGTACTTTTTACACTACTTTGCTCGTTCGAACTTTTCTCTGTACCTATACTTGGAGGGTTATCCATTAAGGATGGGAAATTTCTAAACTGGATTTCCCATTCTTAATGAGTCACCCTGTGTAAATAATATAAGTACAGAGATAATTTCGAAGATTCCTATTATGCATTTATTTCAGTAGAGGATAAATAACGAAAATGGGAATATTAAATGCATATATTAATTCTTAATGACAGCTGATCAGTAAATTTATAACAAGGATGTACAGATGGAAGCTGCAAAAATTTGTAGTGACCAATAATTTTATTTCCTTCGCGTTGGCAATTATATTTTTGCACAATCAAAAATGATTAAAACAATACGATCAATGTACGTAACGTTAAAACACAACTTTATGTTTCACATTTTATTTAACCAATCGGCGATCGCCTTATCTCGAATGTAGACTCAACAGTTTGTCATTGTTCATTGTAAACGAATCATTGAAATGAAAATTTGAGAAGTTCCCAGACAACTCCAGGCCTGTCCAAAAAAGATCGATTTGGCATACACCAGTTTAAAAATTCTTAATGAAACTCAGTGACTTTAATCAAGTGATTTATATCGTCTCAATTGTGCATCCATCCGTACCACCGTCTCAAAAGTCACCAATCCATCTTCCTCAAAGGTAATTACCTATTTAACCTGAACAGCCCATTGTCTAAAGCCAACGACGATTCCGCTGCACCCATACCGTTGTCCATGTTTAACCGGCAAGGAGACCTGCCCCTGAAATTATCATAAAACTGGTCCGGTGAAAATGCATTGCGCGGCCGTTTGTAGGAAGTAGACGTTATTATGCCGAGGGATAAACCAAAGTCGACGCCCGACAAGTACGACCTCCTCGAAATGAGACTGGTCGATATTGATGAGCGTACAGGAAGTGTGGTGTATTGGACGATTCGCAGGATAATCTATTTATGACCTGAAGCCTATAGGGCGTCAACAGGAGACTTCGGGAGCAAATAGTACAATAAAAAATAATGGTATTTTGTGTCAAATAAACTTACTTCGAAATCTCAACCGTTTTCGAGATACAGGGTGTTAACAGTTAAAATTTTTTTTTGTTCCAAACACATTTACTGGTTACGTGACTTGTAATCATTTATGAAGGGGTTCTGTGCAAACGTCATTAAATATTCGCGCAGTCGTAAGTTTGTAGTACAAATACAATACAATCAAAGAAGCATTTTTATGGTTATTTTAACAATGAAATACAGTTACTCCAGTCGGCAGAGGCCGAAAAGTTACTGTTGGTGACATTTTCTTGATAACTCGGAAATAACTACACAGGAATACTTTAAATGAGGAGTACAATAACAGGCTAATTTGCTGACAAAGTATCTTATCAGGAAAAAAGTTATTAACAATTAATCGTAAAAAAAATTTTTTTTTTGTAGTTTTCTTTAAATAACTCAGCGGGATGACTTTGTACGAAAAAATGCTTAGGACATGATTTTGTTCGTAATAAAAATAGCTACAAAATGGCGGAGGTCCTATTACGAAATTTGCAATAACAAAGCCGTGAGATTGAAAAAACGGTATAAAACTACAATTTTTTTAAATTGCTGTAAAAATGTCATATATAAACATAAAGTGATACAGCTTTCGAAAACTATAGTTCAATATATATATATGCAATAATGACTCTAAGGCCGAAAATCAGGAGAGCAAAACTTTTTGTTCTATAAGGTGTTATATATTTATCGGCATCTGAAACTCGAAACTTTGCCAAATTTGTTCGAAGCTTTGCTGACACTTGAAATTTGGTACACACATAGTGTAAATATGCAGAAACCAAAAGCAATTTGCAAAATTCAAGTATATTCATTTTTGCAGTTTTGGTAAGGTTTTTACGTCACCCTAGTTTTATACGTCACCGTTTTTTTAATTTTTGGACGTATATTTATGTATATTTATAAAATATTCCATTACGGTAGATTAGCCAGCATAATTACCTACAATTTAAAAAAATATATATTTTCATCGTTTAGATCCTAAGCTACTTAACATTTTGCGCCTGTTAGCCGTAGTCGTACATTATTCAACATATTAACATAAAACAAAATCGTACGTGTGGGGTAAACCTTTAACTTTAAGTAAACAATTGTTTAAATTTACTGTTGCATATTTCTAATAGTATACAAGCGCCGAAGAGCGGAGCTCGCGCTCGAAAATGAAAAGTTAAAGGTTTACCCCACACGTACGATTTTGTTTTATGTTAATATGTTGAATAATGTACGACTACGGCTAACAGGCGCAAAATGTTAAGTAGCTTAGGATCTAAACGATGAAAATATATATTTTTTTAAATTGTAGGTAATTATGCTGGCTAATCTACCGTAATGGAATATTTTATAAATATACATAAATATACGTCCAAAAATTAAAAAAACGGTGACGTATAAAACTAGGGTGACGTATAAAACCTTACCAAAACTGCAAAAATGAAGATACTTGAATTTTGCAAATTGCTTTTGGTTTCTGCATATTTACACTATGTGTGTACCAAATTTCAAGTGTCAGCAAAGCTTCGAACAAATTTGGCAAAGTTTCGAGTTTCAGATGCCGATGAATGTATAACACCTTATAGAACAAAAAGTTTTGCTCTCCTGATTTTCGGCTTTAGCGTCATTATTGTATATATATTGAACTATAGTTTTCGAAAGTTTTATCACTTTTTGTTTATAATTGACATTTTTACAGCAACTTAAAAAAATTGTCGTTTTATACCGTTTTTTCAATCTCACGGCTTTGTTATTGCAAATTTCGTAATCGGACCACCGCCATTTTGTAGCTATTTTTATTACGAACAAAATCATGTCCTAAGCATTTTTTCGTACAAAGTCATCCCGCTGAGTTATTTAAAGAAAACTACTAAAAAAAATTTTTTTCACGATTAAATTGTTAATAATTTTTTTTCCTGATAAGATACTTTGTCAGCAAATTAGCCTGTTATTGTACTCATCATTTAAAGTAGACCTGTGTAGTTATTTCCGGGTTATCAAGGTTTGACACACGCCGAAGCTCTACCAACTGGACTAAGTTGTAAATTGCTTGGCTAAGATGCTGGAGATGATTTAAATCAATTGATTAAAATCAATGACTTAATCAGTCAATTATTAAATAAAACAGTAAAGATTTTTAAACAAAATTTTGGGTCAGAAGTTAAACAAGATAAATCTATAGGTATCTAATTTAAAACAAAAAAAAATGTTCTTCAATTATAAGATTTATACACAAAATTGTAAATACTGCCCATTCCATAAACACAACGAAGACAATACAAAAGTTTATTTACCGAAAGACACGTGTATAAATAATTCTAATATACAGAATGGCCTAAAAATTAGTGTAAAAATTAGGGAGTAATAGAACATAAAAAATAGGTCGATTTCTTCTTAGGGAGCATGAGCCTATCTGTTTTATTTTTGAGATAAGAGGCGTCACATTTTTTTCACCATCCGCTATAAAGTCACTAGCTACTACCTCTTCCAGTGAAATTTTATAACACAACTTTTTTGAGGTTGCCTGGGTTTTTTATAGAATATGTGACAGTTTTGTAAAATTTCATTTTACTCAGAAAAAGGAGTAGTCGTCAAAATCACTGAAAATGCAACCTTTTTTGAGAAAAACACAACTAATTGTCCTGAAGTCAGTTAGCTTCTATTCCTTAATGTACAGGGTGTCCGGAAACAAATAGATCACACGTCAGGAGTAGCTTCTTTCGAAGAAAACAAGCCGATTTAGATAAGACTAAGTTGACTTACTAAAATTTAGCTTTCTTAAACATTTACAGGTCTTTAAAAAAAATTGTATTTCATTTATTTGAAATTTTTTAAAAAATAAAAATTGTGCCAGAGTAACTTGATTTAAACCTTTTTATTTTTTGATCCAAAAAAGCTGCCTATGAAGTGACATACACCCCCTGCACAGTATATACGAGTATTGTAAAAAACCTAACCTCAAAAAACTTGTAAAATGTCACTGAAAGAGTTAGTTGTTAGCGATCCTTAGCATTGTTAAAAACTAACAATAGTGGCGCATTTAACACCCTCAAAATCTTGTCTGAACCAAATGTAAATACAACACTTTAGTTTTTCGAAAAGCTAGTGCTAAAATTTGATTTTAAAAAATCATCTTTGACTCTCCGTATCTCAAACACAAAAGACGATAAGTAGCCCGGTGATCCATAAAAAAATCGTTTCACCACCCTCTAATTTTTTATGCTCATTTCTAGATCACTCTACATAGATTTTCATAGTATCCCTAATTTTAACCAGGAAATCAGGAACTCGCAAAGACAGTAACTTTTCCCGAAACCCACGAGATACAGAGATATCTCTAAGTATCTTCTAGATAAAGGGAGATATTAAAACGAAATTTTAGGTGCACTATAAATAAAATAACATTCAACATAAAAATTAATCTCAACCCACACAAGTGCCGTAGATATGAAGTACGATGGTTACAAAAAAAAATGGTACGCCACTGGAAAAAATATGGTTGTGCCATTTTTGAAATACAAATTTTATCATTATTATTTTATTTTGTCAATGTGAAATAGTGCATTGGTATTATTGTAATTTTATGAAAACAAAGTCTTCATCATATTTTACCATGTCCTATATATACTCCGCGGTCGAAATTATAGAGAGTGACTCATCGCTAGCTTTTGGACTAGTAAGGGGGATGAAGCGTGCCGGGAACGAAAATCCATTGGCTTGTCTACGTAAAAGGCAACAAGATATAGAAAATATTGAAAAAAGTTAATAAAACATAACATCTAATATTTTTTTATGGTTTGCTATAACCGGCACGTTGATATATTTTAATTATTACAGCATTTTAAAACGTCTCAGTTGTGTTTTTTTAATTTATAAATTTATTATAGCCATGGAATTAGACCCCTCGTCTACGCTTATGCTATGACGTTTCTCGGGACGGGTAAATCAAGTCCGTTTACACCCAATAAAAAAGCATTTCCCTATTCCCTACCAAGTGCAAAAGACAGAGATAGAATACAGATCGACGTTCAGTGTAACTAAGTCTATAGACGATTATAGATTTTATCGATGTGCGTAGCGAGCGGCACAAAGATAAATAATATTGAACCGTAAAAAAATCATTTTATATTTTATACGCATTATGGTAATAGTGTTTTTATATTATGTCTGAGTCACTCTCTATAATTTCGACCGCGGAGTATAATCATTTGTAACATACTACAATTAAAAGTAATGATGGAAAGTTCATTCAACTCTCAAGTATTTTTGGAATTTAGAGAGACAATACAATAATTTATTTCGATATTCTTCGAGCCATCCGATTTTATTTTTTAGTGACTTAGTCACTAAAGTTCTTTACTTTAGTAACTTTAGTTTAGTTATTAAAATGTTTCTCTTATTTTTTTAACGGTTAAAATGTTACCATCGCAAATATTTAGTCTGCGGTTAAACGCAATGATGGAAATATATTATTATTAAGAAATATGTAAATAATCGAATATTTCATCTAAAACCACAACAGTTGCAACAGAATATTGTCTGGAGAATTTGCACCCACTCCAGAGAAGTTCCAATTAGTTAATAACGTTTTCTATAGCAGGACTGGGCGATTTTATAATTGCATCAATTATTATCATACTGAGTGTTAATTTGAAGCAATATAGCAGTGAAGACATAAAGAAATATATTGAATAAACTTATAAATTATCGGAACGACTTTATTATATCTACATTTTTCTATGACTAAACCTTTAATCACTTCCTCAAAATAAAAGCCAATTAATACCTGCATCCATTCATAAAAAAAATGCCATTACAACTAAATTAAACTTTGTCACACAACAGTGAGCAGCGAAATCGAATGAATCACACGACTATGAAGATCAAGACGACGATAAATTTATACCTAACATGCCTCGAGATGACAATCCTCGGATATAGTCCATACACGGCATATCTGGATCTCATACATAATTTTCTATTTCAATTTTAATGCAGCTACCTGCACCGCAAACCTACGCCATACCTTTGTTTACAATTTTTTCAACGGACAAGGATGTGGAGTTTGTCGCTTCTCGTAAACAACCAACTTTTTCTGTCAGTTCCAGCGCTTTGGAAACCATATGGCCTTTCGAGACACGCAACACAGAACAAGGAAGCGAATAGGTGGCACCGGAGGCTCTGATGCAACGCACCAACGTGGGCACTAAAATTATAAATTAATTACCCTTCGACTTTCCCTGCACGCTGTGCGTATCTCGATTTAAATATGGCTGTGGTAACAGATGAATGTGGAACAGCGAGCGCGATGCGGACATATGGGGCTTGTCGACGAAAAATTGACTATTTTGAATGGCTGAAAAGAGTATTTCATTGAAAATTATTATTGGGCGACGTCTAAATTATAATACTCAAAAAAAACTACGTGTTAGATATCATATAGTTATGAATAATGATGAATTCGTGGTTATCTTTTTGTAGTTGGTGTAATCTACTTCCTTCATCGACATTTAAAACAAAAAGAAGCAATTTCAAACAACGCCATTATAGGCCAAACAAATAAAATTTTTACTCGAAAAAAGTTCTATCCGCAAGATTATTGTAAAATTGTCTAAAGGAACAAGAGCTTCATTTATTTATTTAATAATAGTAAAATAATTCCGAAATTGAAATTTTAATTAATATTTTGTTTAACTATATTTTTGTGACATTTTAGTAAATTAAAAAAAATTCAGTATAAAAGATGCATTTTTTCTGGGGTTCAGGGCTATTCTACGAATCCGTAAATATGCCCATTGTTATTTTTTCGTCGAGCTACCCCACTTTTAAAAAAAATAAATTTCTACGATGAATAAAAGTCGAGATATTAGAAAATTTTACAGCGCGCATCAATTTGAACTTTGGATATCACTTTTCTCGCGCGCGACTTGCTTAGACGAGCTTCCCCCTCCACCACGCCCGCCATTTTACTTAGCAAGTATCTTCTCTTTAAAGGGCTCGTGAGTCGTTAATTTTCCACATTTTTCATTGCAATTCACGGGAAATCGTAGTTTACGTCGTAAACTTTATTTTGAGAAAAATTCAAATCTTAATGTCTATAAACAATTGAACTACAATTAAAAAAAAAACCTAACCTGGCCCCCGGTGGGCCGAAAAGGGGCCTTTTTTGAAAAAAAATTGTATTTTTTTGCTAGCTATCCGTTGAATGTATTTACGGTGAGGTAGCATAAATAGCAACAATTTTATTCAAATTGTTTATAAGCGAAAAACGCACGGTTTTTTAATGCACAATTTGAGAATGTTAATGTCCAAAACCCGGTTATATTTTTTTAATAGGTCGCTTAATTACGTCTTTAAGATTACAATGACGCTTTCAGAATCATGTTTGGTTGAAAATTAACGCCTGTACAGAGGCTTAAACTTCATAACTTTTGGAGCCTGCGTTTGTTAAACAAATTGAATTGTTCGAAAACTATTGCACCTACAGTGCCCACTTTTGGCACACTTTTAAAGTATGACAAAACCCTCAACTTGTCATAGGTTTTACAAAATTTTAACAATAAATGCGATAGTTACAAACACATTAAAAAATGAGCACTTTTCTTGTTTTTTGCAATAACTTTTTTGTTTATTAACCGATTTTAATTTAACAAGTCTCATTTTGTAGATAATTTTATTCCCTACAAGCTATCTGGGAGTCACTTTTCGCTAAAATTGATTTTCCCTGCAAAGTGAAAAAACTGTTTTCATCACTTATTTGTTTAAATAGAAAAGTTAGCTAATAAAATTTTTTGACTCACGAGATGAGAAATGTCTTGTATCGTTCCTTGGACAATTTTATAATAATCTCGCAAATAGGACTTGTGTATTGTGTTGCCCGAATTCGTATTAAAAATTGTGTTAATTGCAAAGTAAAATAACACATTGTTAAAAATTAATAACGAATAAAATACTTATTCTTGGTGATAAACGTTGTAACCGAATTCGTGGAATTTTTTTCACTGGAATTTATGTAAAAAAAACTGTCTCGGCACGATTTTAAGTAAAACCAATGTTAAAGGATCAATATTTCTATTTCTATTTCTATTTCAATTGATGCAAAATCAAAATGTTCTCTCGTATACTCAGAATCCAACGGTACACCGCTTTTTTTAGTTCAAAACTATGCACGTATTTGCATAATACAACCGGTAGATAATAACTTACGCAGAAACTGGACTAACATCACTGTAGGCGGAAAATTCTATTGTATCAGAAATGATTTTTTTGTTTTCGTGAAGCTCTCACGAACCGGCAGACTTAATGATATATTAAACAATCGGTATTGACAGAATAATAAGCAGGAAGTCGATATACCGTGTATTTTACTACAGATACCTGACTTTCAGCAAAGCAACTAAATCTATTTGTTCATGCACAGCCGTTAATAATAAATTGAATAGTGAAGTTTCGTAAGGAAATATTTTTCAGTTATACAGGCTGTTACAAATTCGCTTCTCACTACAGGGATCTCGGAAACGATAAAGTTTAAAAAAATAAAGTTCCGGGTTATTTTCTGGTCAGACCTCGTATTAGGATCATAATTAATAAAGTGAGAAATTACGAGTACTGATTACGATACTTACGAGATCAGTGATGGAAAACTATATCGAAATTATTTTCAAAATATTGCTGCTGCCGATGATAATTAATAACGTTGAAAGTACGAAAAAACAATCAATTTTTTCCGTTCTCATAAATATTTCTTAGGTACCGGAAAATATTATTTATATTAAGGTCAAACCAACTACAGGCATTTATACAATACCAGAAATTGACCGTTATCCCTACATGGAACCAGAAACGTCAACATGGCAGCTTTTCAAGTATACCATCGTTTCCAATTTCGGTCAGTGCAATGTTACGTAACCACTCACTGTTTTAGAAACTACATAGCAGCAATTACAGCAAGTACAACTATTAAAACTGTATCTGTCTAGTAGTCTAGGTCTATACGTGACGTCACAGCGTCGGTACCGCCGCGTTGAACCATGGGAATCTAGCAGTCCTCCACAGAAAAAGTGCATGCACCCAGACTGCTCGCACTATAAAAGCTTCCGCTGCGTTAATACCTAATTAATTTCATTGGATATAAAACTAGGAGCATAGCGACGTCGTTATCGTCCAGAGACAAAGAACAAATTGAACGTTACACTCCCTGACCTGAGATAAGCGTAATGACCTACGCCAAGGTCAATTTGCATACTATGCCGACCCACTATCAGAGGAGTTCGTTAGTCTTTCTCTGAAGTTATAAATATTACGACAGAGATGTAAATTCTGCGCTGCTGGACTTATTTTTAGACTAAGCAATGCTAGGATTTCAGCACTAAACTTCTTTCGGAGGTTTCCTCCGATGGCAATGGCATAACCGGAGATGGTCGGTTCAAACATGCAAAGAGGAATTATTTTGAAAAAAAATCAGTAAACTTTCCTTGAGGATATGTGTAGAACAGGCGATTTAATAAGAAAATCAAAAAAATTGTAAAACTATTTCTATGAGCGCCAACATTCGAATTTTGAACTAATTACAAAAGTTTTGACGCTTTAGATGTCATTCAATATAAATTTAATTTAAAGAATATTTTTAATTTCACATTTTAATTGAAAAAGCTATTACCAAGATCAATTGATTGCTTTGAATGTTATTGGAACAATTTTTATTTATACCAAGGCAAGTCAGAAGCTAAAGGTAAATGCTAATATAAGTACCTAATACCTATTCCTTATATTAAGAACCATAAGAATCTGTTCATATTAGGAAAAGATGAATTAGTTAAAGTTTGTCAAATTTAATAAGATAAAATTCGCATAAACTAATAGTGGAATATTACGTTTGTTTACATATTTTAGTAACACTTGATTCATATAGCAATAAAAGCTTTTAGTATCTTATTCATATAATATCAGTAGAAAGCATTACAAACTTACATTCTGGAGATGTTGGAATATTTGCTACAACTTCAGCCATTGTGTTAAAACCTAAAAAAGAAACACATAGTTTTAATAAAAAACACAAAATATGATTCCTTAAGAAATGTACTGCCAATTTTTTTGCGATAAAATTATTTCATTCAAATATTATTTGATCTTTTTGCTTTGATACCTACAAATTATAAATAAAAAGATTCTGGTCAACGTTTTTCTCTAGAAAACCAGTTGTAAATAAAATTAGAAAAAGATTTTAAGAAAACATCTAAATAAACTGCCTTAGGTTGAAATACGTCTCATAGGAAAAGAAACAGTACAAGCCTCTTTAGCTCAGTGGCAGAGCACTGGTCTTGTAAACCAGGGGTCGTGAGTTCAATCCTCACAGGAGGCAAAGATGGAGAACTTACTTTTTTTTTTATTTTTTCGTTCGAAGATGGTTCAGACTATTTTATGAAAATGTTATTTGAAAATATCCGCAAATAAATTTAAATCTTACCGCACTAGTTGAACATTGAAATAAATTATTTTAGGTATTTAATTTTATTATTGACACAAGCGGTTCGTAAATCCCGATTAAAAAATTTTACTTGAGAAAATATGGAATGTAAGTCCATAATTTTTTTTTCTAGTTGTCATTGTTAACTGAGCTATCACTATCATTAAAGTTAATTTTTTAATTCCTTTATTCGCTGTAACACCAGAACGATTTTTATCAAATTTGACACGTATGAAAAGATGTACCTAGTTAGTATCGGAAAATTCATCAACACTTACAAACTCTAAAGAATCAAAAAAGTTATTAATTTTATTAAAGATATGAGGACATATTATTGCAAATAGCTGCTTTTGCTTGAAATTGACAAAACCATTTTCCAGAAAATTGATATTTAATGCACGTAAAAAACTACAAATAACTCTTAAAATAAAAATAGCAACAATTTCGTGTAATGTAAACTTATTTAAATAAAAAAAAAGTTGTTACCACAAACTGCCTCCTGTGAGGATTGAACTCACGACCCCTGGTTTACAAGACCAGTGCTCTGCCACTGAGCTAAAGAGGCTACAGTACTAAATAGAAGTTTAAACCAAGGATATTTTAAGTCACAATTTACGACTGCTTATTTAGTTTTCAATCAAATTTTATATAAAACCTAATATCAATATTCATTATAAAACGTAAAAACAGTAAATTCACAATAAAGTTACAATTGACAACCATATAAAACAAATTTTATTTGTTAAATATAATAGAGGTATCTAAATAGGTAGTTACTTTTCATAATTAGGAGAGATTACTGAATTTATGGAAAGTATTTAGGTAGTACCAAGGGTAGTTTGTTATTATTACTTGTATTACTTGTTTATTACTATCTACTAACAGATAGGTATACTGTAATATCATATGTCAAAGAATGTGAATAGATAGCACTGATTACTTTTTTAGTCATAGGTAGTCGCCTGATAGCAAAAACCTGACTAATTATTAAAATAATAATTGTACCCAGTGACAAAAGATTAAAACCGAAATTTCAAAAAACCAGTTCGTTATAACGTTCAAGTTCAAATCCTCATGAATTCTATTACTTAAGATAAAAAAAAAACGGTTTTACTGACAATGCAGACAAATATGATTTTATACGAGTAGAGCAGTTTATAGTGTGCCGCGTATTTTATCCCGATATTTTAATAATGAAACATGTTTCAGCTTCGAACTCCATGATTGTCAAAGACAACCACTGGGTAGAAGCAACAGGTAAACTTTTACATAATTGTATTATTATATGTGGTGAATTACGTTAATTTTAAATTCAAGCTTCAAACAAATTTTGCAACAATCCAATGCATTTGTCTCAAATTTCTGATAATTATTGTAAAAAAAATGTCACATAACCTGTCAAGGAGAGCGTCCGCCCTTCGATGAAAGTACAGTAGCTTTCGGTACTTACCAGTTCAGAACTATCTTCTGCGGCAAGAAAAGGCCACTATCACTATCACAAACAGGTAAATAATTGGTATACACAGAAAGTTTTACAAAGCTTCTATGGAGTGAAATGTCCGAAATGCAACACTTCTCCGTTTATAAACAACGGCCACTAGTTTTTCATGTGGGGTAAAATGCGATGCCATTCGCTGACGACTTTGAAATACTCGACTGTGATTGGCTCCTTGGAACAAAGTAGCTCCAAATTTAAATTTTCAAAATTGGAATCTACTGGACAAAGAGGATGTTTTATTTTTCTTTTGATCTATTTTAAGGGTAAACTTTGAATCATGCTATTTCATAGCGTTGATTCAGCAGCACAAGTTCTCTATGACTTCATTACGATGGAAGTTAGGTCTTCTATTTAGGATTTTACGCATATCCAGGTTCATTGGCCCTGTTCTTCCTAATTCTCTTAAATCATCCTACAGATTTATAATTTTGATATTTTTGATTTTAATTAAATGGTCGTTATTATTATTACTTGGCGGCCGTTTTTCGGTGGGCGCTACAATCCTACAACGGTTTTAAGTTTTAGGAATGTAAGTGGTCTTACCATATTGAGGATAGCAAAGAAATTCGTTTTAATTTCTTTGACCTTGTTTGTGAGTCATAACCTCAACCGTTAATGCTTGTACATGAATAATTTTAAATTTATGAACATAAACAAAGACAATTTATCTATTTACGTTTAACGGAAATTTATTATTTATGGTATCGTTGAAACGATTTTCATATAATAAATACATATGACTCAGTTGTGCATCTTTTTTGATATGTACCACTTATCATACCTATTTTAAACATCATGTCCATCTGTAAGATTAAACTGATATATAGATAAGACGGCTATTACAAGCTATTCTTTATGTTTTAGATATAAGAAAAAAAATTTCTTAAAAGTCTCAAATAATTAGAGTGATATGTACTTACCTACTTTATAATTGAAAGTATTCTGGTACTTCTCAAATTGCTTACAGGGTTTTATTTCATCTAAATTTTGAAGTTATTTCTTTTTGAAATTGTATACATGCTGTTACAAATTCGCTTCTCACTACAGAGGGGTCTCAAAAACGTTAAGAGATATGAACTACCTACCTTAAATGGGGGCAAAGTTGCGTAATCAGGGGATCATCATTATGCCTCTAAAATATCAAAGCTAACATGATTAGTTTTCGAAATATTTGAAAAAAATCGAAATTTTGGAAATCCGTATGTTTCATTTCAGCCTTGTTTGAGGTGATATTGAAAAAAGAAGAACACTTTCTCATGGTCATTTTTTGCCCTCTATCGAATGGCATAATCAATTTTTATATGTAACGTTTCGTCTCTCCAAGACCATCATCAACTTCATTTTTTTAAATACGACCGTAGAAATTTTATTACATTTTTTGCCTCAAGTCTTCATGACGCTCAATACTGTACTGCCTCAGCCCGAACCAGATTCAGACGTTTTGTCTCGAAAAATTCATCTTCAGTGTATTTGTTCCAAATATATCTAAATTTTTTATTTAGATTTCTTTGTTTATTGAACTGAATATAGTGTTGTTAGACCCTGTGAAATCCATCTAGCTATTTAAACTATTACTGGAGAGACGAAACGTTACATATAAAAATTGATTATGCCATTCGAAAGAGGGCAAAAAGTGACCATGAGAAAGTGTTCTTATTTTTCCAATATCACCTCAAACAAGGCTGAAATGAAACAAACACGGATTTCCAAATTTCGTTTTTTTTAGATGCATAATGTTGGTCCCCTGATTACGCAACTTTGCCCCCATTTAAGCTACTTCGTACCTCTTACCGTTTCCGAGATCCCTGTAGTGAGAAGTGAATTTGTAACAGCCTGTATTCCGTTCGAATACTATTTCTTTGGTTTCAAATAAAACTTGACTTTTTTATGTTTCCTCTGTTTTTGCGTAATAATAATTTTATCTATTATGATTATGAATCATTTAGGTATTTAAAAAAACTGTCAGACTGCAATGATTAAAATTAGTTGATATTGATGACTACCTACCTTATTTTTAAGATCCGTATCTGATTTCTGATAAACAAGAATTGCAAATAAATAAAACTCTTGATAAAACATTATTTTATTATTCATAAATTACAGTATTAAGTACATACCTACACTATTGAAATAAAACTAAAATAACAGCCTAGGCCAGTATTTTGAAACTACTTTGTACAGTGAATCCCAATTTTGATGTTTTGCTAGGATATGTCTGTTATTATTAAAGATAGAAAGTTGCAGTTCTTACAACTGTCGACTATTTCAGACCAAAACAGATATTTGGTATTTTTATTTTTAGTTTTTAAGAATTATAGTCAAAAAATGACAATTTTTATATTTTTTGTGACCTGTAGCGGCTAAAGTTGGACTTTTTCTGAAATGTCAATAATTTCGTGGCATACTTATTTTTTTAACAGCTAGGTATAATGGTTTTTGACATACAGATGAAAGAAACATTTTTTTTATGGAAACTAGTTGGCTATGGCCTAATGAAAATGTTTTTTTTGTTTTGTTTTTCTCCACAGCCAACTATACAGGACGTCTCACCACGAACTCCATCAATGGATACCTGGGAAACCGCTCGAATGATTTTTTTGAAATTGTGGTGGTGTGATACAGGCCGTGGGGCCTACCATGCAGGCTAAAATATTTTCAAGGTCATCCTACTTCCGGTTATACCGGATGTCAATACTAACTTTCTTATTTTAAATGGAACCCCCTGTATATTATTGCGTTTTTGAAAAGAGCATTTATTTTTAAGTTGAAAACATATAGCACACTCCATACTTAGGATTGACCGTTTCCGAGATATTTTGATTTTTAGGCAAAAATTGACAGATGCAGACGTCAGCAAAATTTAGTTTTCCTGGAAACGCAGGTTTATTTTTTTATGCAAATTGGACATTTTGTAGAGGAAGACCTAATTTATCGGATTTGTCATGAAAATTTTCCAGTTTTTATACAAGGTGGTCAAAAAATTGATCGAATATGAGGTTCAGAAAATGTGGAAAACTCAAAATTTTTAAACGGAAACCCCCTATTTTTTAACGTATTCGCATTCTGCACTAAAATTGAGTGTAACTTTGTTAAAGTTTCCTTATATCTAAATAAACGAACGAATAAACATTTCCCTTTTCCTAAAATGGTGTTCGATTTGTTTCGCACATTTTAGGTTGGTTGTGATAGTAACAATCTACGTGACAACTGTCACACGTTTATTCATTTCTATGAAGAAAACCTAAATGGTAAACTATAAACAGGCATTTTTCGAGTATTTTTAAAATTTCAAATAACTTTTTCGATGAGGGCGCTACTTAAATATTTTACAAAATTTTGAAAATAACTATTTAGAAAATTTACCCTTCAAGTAATTTATCAACATGAGGTCCCCTCCTCACAACAGTTACCTTGTTAACAATTTTTTGCAACTGTTTGATGACCAGTGATTTGCCAACAATGGACTGTTTTTATGGCCGTCTCAATCATTAGACTTATCTGTGCTGGATTATTTTATTTGGGGGACAAAAAAAATATAACAATAACAACAAAGGACAATAGTACGCCTAGAGTAAGGCAAGCATTTGAGCATCTATCACCAGATTCTATCAGTGCAGCAACCCACAAGGAATTAATCCGAAGGTGTGGAAAATGTTTAGAGTTCTAGGAAGACATTTTGAACATTTAATAAAATAAATTTGACCATTAAAAACCTGTGACAGTTGTCATGTTGATTGTTACTTACCTGTCACGGCCAACCTAAAATGTGCGAAACAAATGGAAACACCACTTTAGGAAATAAAATGAAAATGACAGGGTTTAGGTTTTAGTGCAGAATGTGAATACTTTATAAAAAAATTGGAGGTTTCCGTTTAAAAATTTCGAGTTTTCCACAATTTCTGAACTTCATATTCGATCATTTTTTGTGGCCATCTTGTGTAAACACTGAAAATTTTTGTATCAAATCCGATAAATTAGGTCTTCCTCTACAAAATATCTAATTTGCAAAAAAAAAATAAACCTATGTTTCCGGGAAAACTAAATTTTGCTGACAGTCTGCATCTGTCAATTTTTGCCTAAAAATCAAAATATCTCGGAAACGGTCAATCCTAAGTATGGAGTGTGCATATGTTTTCAACTTAAAAATAAATGCTCTTTCAAAAAATGCAATAATATACAGGGGATTCCATTTAAAATAAGAAAGTTAGTATTGACTTCTGGTATAATTAGAAGTACGATGACCTTGAAAATATTTTAGCTTGGTAGGCCCCACGGCCTGTATCATACAACCACAATTTCAAAAAAATCCTTAGAGTGGTTTCCCAGATATCCATCGATGGAGTTCTTGGTGAGATACATCAACGGTACCAGATTCTGTTTAGTAGTACATTTGTTTTTAGTCGTGACCAATTTCATCCTTTTTTAATTTTTCAAGTATGACATTCTATATATTTTTGGAAAGCATAACATTTTTAATTAGGCAATGGCAATCATGCTTTCCATTAAAAAAAATGTAACTTTGATTTGTAAGTTAGGAACCTCTAATTTGTTAAAAAACTAAGATAAAATGTCAACAATTCAGGAAAACCTACAACTGTAGTCGCAGGGGTCACACAAAATATCATAATCTTGATTGGCTATTACACCAAAATTAAGAAAACACATTGAAAATTTCTCAAAAAAAGTTGGCAGTTCAATTTTCTATCTTTAATAGTAACCGAGACACTTCAGCAAGACAACAAAAATGGGATGGAGATTTAGTTTCTTATACCTTAGAATTATTACTTACATTTTGTACTATTTTATTTTTATAAACATATTTCCATAAAACAAATGCCCATTGGAAATATTTAATTATGCTTGATAGGAAGTTATTTCTTTATCTACAGTTGTTTTATATTCACAATCATTAACCAAGCATAGTTTTGCCATAATATCATGGAGATTAGGTTGTCATTAGCATATCTTGCTTATTAGTAAGTATTCATTCATACGACATAAATTCATGATGGGGAAAGACAATACAGGGTGTTTCATTAAGATTGCAACAAAGCTTAATGGGAGATTCCTGAGGTTACAATTCTGTGATTGAGCCTCATCAAATGCTACATGAATAAATGTTTACACTACAGTTAAACAGTTTTTTATATAACGTTGGTAATTTTAAAAGAAATGTTTTTTTAGGTTGAGAATTTTATACTCATTAGTAGAGGAAAGCAATGTTTACTTAATTTTTGGCATATTATGAGGTTGAAAGAGTTTTTACTTATTTCTATGATAATTTATATGCCTCAATAATGGTGTGTACATATATGTTCAAGACAAATTTTGTAGGCTTGAACAGGTGCTCTCTGTAATTGTAAATATATGTATGTATATGTACTTAGTACTCGAAAAGCATCCGACCTGATCTAAACTGACATGAACTGATCTGAAGTTTTTTCCCCAGATTTTTCCCCTAGACTTTTTCCCCAGACTTTTTTCCGTACTTTGACCATAATCAACTGTACTGCAAATTAAGTGGATTATATTAATTTCATTCTAAAAATGTTTTGAATAAACACATCAATTAAAATGTTTTTTAGAATCTTTTCTTTTAAGCAGATAATAAAATTGCAACCTCTTGCTTGGAACTTAATTTTTATGTTATTTCGAATTTTACGTAACAAGTTAATTTTCTTGTTCACTGTACATTGAACAAAAAATAATTTTCATCTCCAAAGATTTTCTAAAAAATTAACCAAATTTTCATTATTTTTAGAACTATGTACTTTCGACATGTCGTTGAAGAACATATAAAATACAATTTAATAAAGACATATTTGCCAGTAGATTTGTGATTGTTCCGAAAAAATTGTTTTTTTGTTTTGTTTTTAGTATTTTAGGTACATGAAAATAGCAACTGCTCAATGTAAAGCAAGAAGAGCGCCAGAAGAAAGGGCCCTAGCTGGCGAGACCCAGCCAGGACAAAAGAAGGTCCCACGAAGCGCCTACACCGGCCGCATTTGTGATCGGGGTAGACGACGGATGGGGCCCACCTACAGAGGCTGTCCAGGCCTACACGAGATGTGGCAGGATAAAGAGGGATAATCCCCCTCGATCCCAAATTATTGAGGCCAATTTCTAGCCATGGAATAATGGCGCACGCTCAATGTAAATCACTGTAAAATAGATTACAAAGCATTTTTTAACTATATAGAATACGATTAACGCTACTATATCACTAATAATTTTCCGCTTACAAAGGGTGGTTACATCACTGTCCCGCTGACAAAGGCAAATGTTCGCTTGTTAAAAACTATCGTCCAGAATACACAGCAAAAAGGATCACAGGACGCCACTGGTGTTGCCCATAAAATATACAGAATATACGAAATCATTGTCATATACCCATTAATTTGAAGCTAAGAAATATTATTTTAAAACGGAGATAAGAAATTTTAATGTTTTCTGATTCAACATTACTAACAATCCGCGACTAAAACTAAGACGTTTGAACTACTTCATCAGAAAAAAATAAGTTATGTTACAAAGTGACAAAATTTGAGATACGAAGGTTTCAAGTAATGCTGTTTAATGCTATGTAGCCAGATTTTTTAGTAAAGAAATTCCTAAATAAATTTGCCAAAAAATCACATAAAAAAACATAGCAGGCCATGGTTTACTATTTGAGTTGGTTCAAGAAGTACAAGGGGAAATCCAATATAAACCAGAATTTTTTTCCCAACTCTCGTGAGGTAATCTAATCACCTCAGCCTCTCATTATTAGTTGGGTGGGGGTGTTAGGACAAGAAGAGACTACTTAATCAATTCCTCAATGAATTTTGTTATCAGTAGCACCATATCAGAGTAGAATTAAGTTTTTAATGCTACAAAATGTAAGACCTTCTGAAATTTTACAAAGGTTGATGAAACTGTTTGGTGAAAAGAGGATACAGAAAACCCAAGTGTATGACTGGTACAAGAAATTTTACCCTGTGGCCGGGAAACAGTAGAAAAGTGTTATTTCTGCCGACCTCAGAGCATGGAAACAAACATTGATGCATTTCACGAGCTTATTGATAGTGATAGGCACCTGACGAATCTCTGAAATCATTTTGGAGGTTGAAATATCGTTCAGAAATGCACCAAAGATTATTACAGATAATTTAGGTTTGCGGAAAGTGGGTTCCTTGCTCAATGATACTCGCAGAGCAATAAACCAATTTTGGAACTTGTGAAAGGATTTTGGCACGATCTCAGGCAGATGAAGAAGAATTTTGGCATATTGTTGCCTGTGACGAAGCATGGGTTACTCTTCTGAATCGAATAGGGAGAGAACAGAGTTTAGAAAACTCAAACAGAGCACCGCAAAGGTGAAAACAAGGCTTTCTGCTGATTTTTTAATAGATTTTTTCCATTGAACAAAAACAAGCACAAAATGAATACTATTTTTGAAATTTTTACTTTAAAAAAATTTAAATTTTCAGCATTAGTAAAATGTTGGCAAAATTAGATTTTTTAAAAGTTTTGACATCCTTCAGACTGAAAAAGAGCAAAGTTTTAATAAGGAATATTTAGTTGAACCACCCTCAGGTATTTCCCTTTAAACTGCGTCCCATTTCTAATGCAACACCCTGTATATTTCGATTCACTTCAACTTACTCACACATTGATCTACTCTAAGTAACGTATGTACAAACATTTACATTCGTTCACAAAATCTTTCAATTCCACGATTTTCAACTCTTACTCTTTACTATTTACACTTCAATCGCCTACCGCACAAGTTACCACATACATTGAAACGCTTTACATCTCCCGCGTTTATATTCACACTTCGAAATTCAATGAAGAGCGCAAATATTACCCAATATTAGAACTATCCATCAAAATCCACTCCATCTGTTAGCTCTCCTCAAGAGTCCCGTGGGTCCTTAAATGCTTATTAAAATCGTTTAATCTGTTAAATTTCTTATTGCATACGTTGCAACTGTACTGTTTGTCATTCATATGCGAGGAGATGTGTTCTTTCAGTTCGGTGTTGGTAACGAAACTACTGTCGCACTGAGTACAATGGAAAATCTTCTCGTTGTTGTGGCGTTTCATGTGTATGGCCAGGCAACTGGACTGGGCGAAGCCTTTGCTGCAAATGTTACAAACGTAAGGTCGTTCGCCCGTGTGGGACCTCCTGTGGACTATTAGGGTACTTGAACCATTGAAACCTAAAAAATTTTTAACCATTCTATAGCTGAATATACACGAGCAGTTTTATCGACCGATTTGAATTGCGTAAATTGTAAAGACAAAGGCTGGTTTGGGTCACCAAGAAAAATTGTAAAATACCAAAATTTTGGCGGATAAATTGCTGCCAAATAATTTGGAGCGATTATTTTGTCACGTACACTAACACAGTGATTAAACGGCAGCTAAATCTGTCGTGAATTATCGGGCGATATTTTGTAGAGCGTCATCAGCGTATTAGTACATGTTGGAGGAAATATCTGCACGATATGTGAAATCGGTTAATTTCTGTCTTGAGTTCAGAATATACTACAAATTCAAATATGGCATCAAAAGAATTTATTAGTGGTCTGATCGATTTATATCGTAATCACCCGTGTTTATGGAAAACAACCTCACAAGAGTATACAAATAAAAATATTAAAAACGAGAGTTATAAGGAATTAGTGGCGTATTGTATTCTTTCCACAATAACCGTGTTTGAACCCACTTTGTTCGCTTTTTATTTCTTTTAACGTTTAATCGTTTAAAGTCGTTTTGGTTCATGTTTTTGTCTCTGATTTTTTGGACTTCCGAAAGATCAACGATGACAGAATAATCTTACCAAATTTAGAGATAAATCTTTGTCAATGACACAGACGTAACGAATAACAGTCAGATAAACTTTATACCATAATTCGATTCAATAAAACTTCGCATTAGTGTCCTCACTAAGATTTGTCTGAAAGATTTTTCTTAACGACTTATATAACGATTTTTTTGTACAATTTATCGCTCCAGTAAGTCTTTGCGCGTGTATTCAGCTTATTACTAACTAAATGATGCTCGCAAACTGTCTCTACCTGTTAAGTTTTTAAGACATTTTAAAAAATGGCATGAGTTTTATTATTTTTATAAACATTTAAATCTTTAAACGTTTCATTTCAACAAGAAGGACATAGATTTTTGTTCCAAGATTGTACATAGTTCTGAGAAACCATCATCGTTTCTTTTGCAACTTTCTTATTTCTTATAGCGCCACGTTGAATTGTGTGGTGAACGAAAAAGCTTACTAAGTTTTCCAATGGTGTATCATAAGTACAAAAAATTCAATAAACTGTCGAAAAAACGTAAGAAAAAAAACTGGAAAAAATTGTCTGTAAGAAATTGAGTACATATTGCACAATAAAGCCTTGAATTTATAAATAAAACCCTCAAAATTAATTCACACTCCTAGCATAAATAATATTGTATAATAAAAATTACCTTTATTGCAAATATCGCAGATATGAGACTTCTCCCCGGTGTGAGTGCGCATATGTTTAGTCAACTCGTTCGACTGGCAAAAAGCTTTTTGGCAAACGCAACACACATAAGGCCTCTCTCCAGTATGCGTTCTTATGTGAGCTATCAAGTTTGAACTGGTAGAAAACGCTCTCGGACATATATGGCATTTATGCGGTTTTTCACCTAAAAATATTTAATTGGGAACCGTAATATAAGGTGCGAGATAAGGAACGTTTTATTGTGTACTTACCCGTATGCGTCCGCATATGTTTTTCCAAATCCTGTGCCTGACGGCAACCTTTATCGCACACTGTACATCGAAATGGTCTCTCATCGGTGTGCATCCTCAAGTGAATTTTAAAATTGCCGCTATGCGAGAACGCCTTATTGCACACTTTACACTTGTAAGGCATGTCAGTCGAGTGAGTTTTCATGTGTCTACTCAGTTTCGTGGCAGTTCCAAATATTTTATTGCACGTTGGACATTGTTTACCTTCGTTTCCTTTGAGGTCTTTCTTACCATTTAGTTTGGTAAATTTCTTTTTGTCCTTCTCATCCGAGGTCATCACGGGGGGTAGCGTTTGCTGCATTATTGGTTGTAAAGTTGGCATTTGGGGTTGCGGAGGCATCTAATAAAAATTATAGTAATTTAAAACACATTTTTTTAATAATAAAAAGCAGGGCAATCACTCACTTGCATTTGAGGTACAACCTGGTTATGTAACATATTCGTAGCCTGCATCGGTTGTAGAGGCATAGTATACGTTCCGTTATAAACTTGCACTTGACTAACGCTTTGTATGTTATAACCCAATTGTAAGTGGTTTTGTTGGATATTATAATTGATTTGACTAAGAGGAGGTTGATTTTGCGATACAGGTATAAAAGTGTTTTGATCCTGGGGCAGCGGTTCTAACATCGGAGGACATTCTATATAAACACAATTGTTCTGTTGCGTAGCTTGTGCAAGTTGTTCCGTAATGCCTAAAGAATCCAGTTTATCCATTTGTTGAGGTTCGGAAATTTGTTGCATTTCTTGCTGCTGCTGCTGCTGAATACCTTCCTGTTCTTCTTCACTGGGCATACTAGCCACAATTTGCCGTAGCTTAGCATCTGATTTTTCGCACTGTTTTTTAAACTGGAAAGAGATGTGCAATTTCGCAGAGCATTTATTGCAAATCTGAGCAGGTAATCCGTCGTTCTGCCAAACCTTAAATGTGTTTCAGTAAATACATATTACGTCTAGTTTGTTTTTAAATTTACCTGAACTGAGGCGCAAGCCATCATTTTCTTTGATATATTTACTTTGAATATCGACATCATTATACCTCCATTTAGACAAATTCTACATATTTTATCAAAATCTAGTTCCATGGCTTAATCCAGTTTCTAAACTGAATTTAAGAAAATTTTCTTTTCTTTAGTTTCTTTGTATACATTAACCTACAAACATAAACAATACATTTTTAGAGATCTGTCAAAGTGTCAAAGAGCCAGTAGTACCAATATAAAAAAATTGGAAATATGAATAAAATTCTCATTGAAGTTGCAACTTTATTTATTGCAGCAACAGAGAATATTCGTTTTTATAGTAGTAAGTATTTTATTATCTTAATCATATCTTAATAATACTAACAAGCCATATTTTTGTTCGTTAAAATATTGCGTGTAAGAAGAATTCTATTAATTCCACTCTACAAATTCTTTCGTTCTGTATTGCTACTGCCATCTAGCATGTAATAGGTACCTTCGAATGGCAATGAAGGATGTCACTAGTAGCCATAAATTTTAAATTTAAACATAATTAGTTACTTTCATTTTATTTAGTGTTCTATGTGTATTTGGATTGAATAAATTATTCCTAATTTGTTAATAATTTCAAAATATACACAGTTTCCTTTAACATTAAAATTTAAGTTTCTGTCTTCTTTGAGGTAGTATGTATTTTGTTCCGTATTAAACTCTTTGGCATTTGTAGAAGTTTCTAATTGCTCCCAAAAGTAATACATTCAAAATGATCTCATAGTTTAAAATGAGTCCTCTTGTTTTTTATGTATAAAACAAATAATAAAATGAATTTATGTATTTGTATTAATGTACCGACGGACGCCAAAGACTAAAGCTCTGAAAAGCCATTAATAGATTGCTCAATTCATTAGCCTGCGTAAGGTAACTCGACAAGGTAGGCTAACCTAATAAACCTGACACCGGAGGGGTTGATTGAGGGCGCGAGGGCTGCATAGAACGTGTTTACGTATTATCAGGATTATTAACTGATTGGTGTCGGGTTTCGATTGATTCTACTCATTACCTGATTACCCGGCCGCATTGAAATTCTTCTTCCATGATGGAGTGGAGCAAACATCAAACGATTTTAATTTCGTTGCGATGGGAATTTATAGTTTATTACTCGGTGGCGGTTTTTTCTGGTCCCGCACGGCGGATAAAGCAAATAAATAGGGGTGGAGTTGAAACGTTATTGTTAATTGGCGGTGACTGTCGGGAGATACAGGGCGTGCTTGAAAAGTATTGTGTTGAAGAAAATGTCACCGTTAACTTAAAGGCAAAGCTTCTATAATGCATGGTTTCTGTTTAAAATGATTGTTGTTTAAAATTACAAAAAATAGAATACTTAATCCTTGATTAATGTTTTATTTTATAGCTTTTTCAATTGCAAATACAAATACGTATTTTTTTGTTACTTTTTATAAGCAATGGTCGGAAAAAAAATAAAATAACGAAATGTTTATTGAAACTATTTTGACGAGCTGAAGTTCACCCATTTACTCGTGAAACATCCTGGGCAAGTGTTTTGAGTAGTGATGGGAGATTTCGAGTGAAAAATCGAGTGGTACTCGATTATTGAGACCACTCGAGATATGTCGAGATGTTTACTCCCACCACTCGAGTGATTATTACCCTACGGTTGCACCCCAAAATGTTAGTGCATACTGCAAATAGTCACTGATTGCGTAACCTTTTTTTTTGGAATAAAATGAAAAAGTGGTTAGGTTTTGAAATGCGTGAGCTTTTTTTTTTTTTTTTTAGCTACGCTTATAAGTAATATATGACTAATTCAAACATATTTGTGCGCCGCTGGGATGAAAACGACCAATATCTCGTATCTCGAGTGATCACTCGATTATTAGAAGTACTCGATTACCGATAACTCGATTATTAAAATTGGTCGATTATGCCCATCACTAGTTTTGAGGGCTTAGATACACTCTCCTCATGATTTAGCGTGGTAATTCAAAAATGAATCGGCCGTTTGAGTGGCGTGTGCTGCGGGTGGTTCCTGTCTTAATCCCATTTAGGTGGGGCGGCCCAATTTAAATATCTCATTAACCAGATTGCCGGTGTATGTATCTGGCATGCCCATCACATGTTACGAGGGGGCCCTAAGCTGCGGTCACGTGTGCTAATCACAGATTCATGGAAAAAACTGAGTTTTCAGATTTGATTAAATGAAACAAGGGCCACATACCAGGTTTACATCTCACAGTTATGAAGAATAATTCAGTACTTTTTTAAAAGATAATGAAAAATATTTAATTTTTATTTAGCGTTGGATGGTGTATTTTGTGAGAGTTTATGCATTTGAAAAATTTTTGTAGCAGCTGCAAAGACAAATATACAGGGTGATTCACAAACGGTGACCAAAAATGAAACCTCGTATTCTTTGGTGAATTTTAAGGGGAGTCTTTCGTATAAAGTTTGTATCTAGGACACTTCGCTAAAAAGATACAGGGTTTAAAGTTCAAAAAATATCTTTAATTTTTTTAATAATATAAAAACTAGTAAGTAATATAATTTGAAATTGGGCACATGTATTTATGTAAACGTTGTCCAAAATCTGAGGCCTCTTTCTAAAATGTAGTTGGACCAGTGGTGAAGATACAGTGGCATATTTTTCCAAATAAAATATGTAGTACGCCACTGCTTTACGGTAATAATCATGATATTTTCCGATTCGTCTTTCAATTTTCTTCTTGAAGACAAAAACATGAATTAGGTAAAACCGTTATTTATTTAAAGTTTGAGAAACAAAGAGAATTATAAGTATATTTTTTAATCTCTCGTACTTATTGTACACGCCAGAAAGATATTTTTGTTAGTTACTTAATTTTGATTAGTTACATAATTTTTCAGTAATATATTTTTTAACTATTATATTTGAGTCTCAAAATTACAATATATGACAGGTCTTAGAGGTCTATCTCTACTAATAACGGGTATGCCATAAACATGTCAAGACAGACATAAACTTATTTGCTTAGAAACTAACCTTATAATCTTACACAATGAGCTTTATGCCAAACTTTTTTACCCACATTCAGAGATCACTTTCTGTATCATTTAAATGCTGAAAGAGCGTTCTTTACAATAAGTAAAAATACACGGGGTACTCGTTTTTCGAGGCCTACCATCTTAAAAGATGTAAAATTGCTCAAATTAGGGATATGTTGCGGAATTTATTAGCGAATAAGTTACTCAAGAGAAACTTGGCATAGCTTTTTTTTATTTCGAAGAAATCGTCCAAAAACTGAACATTTTTATTTTTGTTTTAATTTTTTTAATCTAATTGTAAAACAGAAATAGTTGGAAAGTTGAAATAATTAAAAATACAATTATTACATTAAATAAATCCAGATATTCTTCAAGTTAATTGATATACCTTCTTTATGAGAAAGTTACATTCTATTTATCTATTTTATAAAAAAAATAAAAAATAAAATAAAAATTCTCAGTCACTTACTGTGGGTTATACAACTGTACCCAGTTAATTGTTTAAATTGTTATCTGAAGGTGAACATCATCAGAAAAGAAGAACAATCTTTTTTACAATTGTGTAGCATATAAAAATGAAATTTAAAAAGAAAAATTTCTTTTAAAATTTTTATTTCTTTTTTCGATATTTTACATTTTTTGATGAAAAAAATATGGATTTTTTGCGAAAAAAACTATCAAATTAAAAACATGGATAAAAGATGCATTTATTCTTTAATTGATTTTTAGCAAAAGTGACAATTTCAACCAGTCGGATCATAACTAAAATATATCGTAGCAGTTTGAGCTCTCAAGGGTTTTTTTAGGATACTTTGAGGTAAAAAAAATGAAAATATCCTGCCTATTTATCATTTGTAAAGTTATCTCAAGTTTAGCGAGAAGCCTTAAATACGAAATGTTTTACCTTTTTTTAATCATATTTCCTGTACCTACTGAAAAAAACATAAGAACGCCTTATAGAGGATATTTTGTAGTTTTCAAAACCCTGCTTAGATTTTCTGTACAATCATAAGTACCCGAGTATCAGCCAAAAAGGTCATTTTTGCTATGAACGACGCCAACTCAGTGACAATCATTGTATAAAACTCCCGAACAGCTCAAATTAAATAGAATGAAGAAAAAATATTAAAGGACGTGGACCTTTTGAAAGAGAAACAAAATATTGCGATGTTTCGCATTGTATTAGCTATGTCCTGTCCAAATTCGGTTAGTGCGCCTCTCTTGATTCCGAAAATTCAATATCTATGTATGATTTCAGTCACGTAAATTGAATAATTCCAAATATTTCGAATTTTCACCACCAAGAACGGGGGTAAGAACATTTTTAACAGTAGGTAAGGCGATGTTTCGCATTGTATTAGCTATGTCCTGTCCAAATTTGGTTAGTGCAACTCTTCCGGTTCGGGAAATTCAATACCTATGTAAGATTTCAGTCACGTAAATTGAATAATTCCAAATATTTCGAATTTTCACCACCAAGAACGGGGGTAAGAACATTTTTAACAGTAAGGCGATGTTTCGCATTGCGTTAGCTATGTCCTGTCCAATTTTTTTTTCCGCTGGAATTCTTATGATTTCTTAAAGGCGATAACAATTTGTGACTTTCCTGAAACTGAGATATCCTGAAACTAGAAACTTCAAGCTTCAATTTGCTTTTCTTTATTGCACTACGGCCAACCGAAGTTACAGCCTTTGAAAATAAAACAAAAATTTAAGTTTTTTTTATCCTTTCAATTTTGTAAATAGTTTATAAAATATATATTAAATTTACTTAACTTTAATGTGTCTAGGTTAACACTGCGTTCTCCTGCAACCTTCTGTTTGCCTATCCCTCGCACAAATCTCCTAAAAGCTTGCCCATTGTTTCAGGTATGTTTAAGCTATACAAAAATTGTACATCTTGTAGATGTTTTTAATTGTGCCATACACTACATTAAATTAAAGAAAACAAACTATATTTTGAGCATGACCTAAATTGACCGAATGTAAAAGTGTTATTCATACGTTGTTTGTAACGAGCGTTCAAATAAAAACGTGGTCAAGTTGGTTCTGAAAATTTGGACGTAGGGCGTAGCGTATAGCAAATGAACTTAAACGTCTATATCGCCGCTATCAATTTGAATATTTTCGTTTTAAAAAGCGTTTAAAATGGTGTTTTCTCAAGAACAAAAAGTGTTTATCATAGAGTCCTACTTTAGAAATGGACGCAAGATTGATGGAATATGGAAGTATTGTATTGAGAAATGTTTCATAGAATTTCAAAATCAATTTCCCGTCGTTGTTGAGTACAAAATTTTTCAAAGTGCAGTTCAGCGTTGTGTTAATGTTTTTCGTGAAATGGGCAGTATAATAAGAAAAGAAGGAAGCGGCCGACTTAAAAAGCTGACTGAAGAATTAAAAGAAAATGTCCAACAAATAATGGAAAATACGCCAAGAACTTCTGTACGTGTTTTATCACAAATGGTGGGAGTATCAGTCGGTACCTGCCACACAGTGTTAAAAAAAGATTTGCGTTTGTTCTCCTATCGTTTAACTTGTCAGCAAGAACTTGATGAAGTTGATTTTCCGCGACGGGCTGTATTTTGTGAATGGTTTTTAAACAACTACGGTGAACTTCATAATATCACCTTTTTTTCTGATGAAGCCTGGTTTCATTTAAGTGGTTACGTAAACTCACAGAATTCGAGAATGTGGTCTTCTGAAAAACCAGATAACTATTTTGTCGAGGGCCCTCTACACGCTCAAAAAATTGGAGTTTGGTGTGCTCTCAATCGAAGGAGGATTTATGGACCAATTTTTTTTAATGGTACTCTTACTGCGCAAAGGTATAGAGAAGAAATTATCGCTTTTTTTTGTTAACCAGCTGGAAGAAAACGAAATTACAAACTTTTATTTTCAAGAAGATGGCGCAAGGGCACATACGGCAGGCGAGACGATGAATATGTTGAGGGAAGTTTTCCAAAATCGACTAATAAGTCTCAATGCTGAACATGAATTTCCACCGAGGTCATGTGATATTACGCCGTGTTATTTCTTTTTGTGGCCTTACCTTAAAAACACTATTTTTGAACTGCCTATTCCTGATTTAAACCATCTGCAGGCTCGACTTATAGACAAGATTCGTGAAATTAACAATACCCCGAGCATCTTAGAAAATGTCTTTAATTCTTTGAGGAACAGGTGTGAAAAGTGCTTGGAACAAGGAGGGGGACACTTTCAGCAGCTACTTTAATTTATTGTTATAACAAGGAGGGGGACACTTTCCGCAGCTCCTTTAATTGTTTGTTATTGTTATCACGATTATTTTTTAAAATAAAGTTATATAGTCATTAACGTTATTGAAACAGACAGCTGCTATACAGCTCGTTGAGAAATGAGGTTAAGTTGGTCGCTATAAGCTACTCCCTACGTCCAATGTGTCAGAGCCAACTTCGACCACGTTTTTATTTGAACGCTCGTTATATTACTTATAACTCTACGTAAGTACTTTTTCTGTCTACTCCATGTTACTTGTCACATGTTTGTCTTATATTTATTATATAGGTTTAATTTAACATAAATAAATAAATAAATATATAATTTTAAGTAAAAACACACCATCATTCGGAAAAAGATTTTGATCCTTTTTTCCGAAAGAATATAAGAGAAAAATAGGGACCGACATTTGTGATCTACTGCTTGGTACATCTTGAGGCGGTTTTTAACAGAATTCCGTAAAGTCAAAACTGAATTCACTAACCTATTTTCAGGATTAAGCAGCTGCGTTGAAACGGGGAAACGGTGCCTACCAAAACAATAATCAGGATACAAAAATTCGCCCGAGTGACCCTCGCTAGTAAAAACAGAGTTTCACGAGGGTTTTCCGCCGGTGCGAGCCCGACCGCAGAGTCCACAAACCGGGCATTTGGGCAGAAGAGAGTTCACAGAGCGGGCGTTAAGCAAATATCCGGCGACTTCCGATGAGGCCCCAGCGAAGCTATAAGGGTCGCGCCCCGCACACTATAATTAACCTTTTTATTAGGCAACCCTTCAGGAAGAAGAAAATAATACGGCTCGTGTGTAATTGCTTATAGTGGGGTGGCGTTTGCTTCGTTCGCTAATTTAATGAAACACATTAGACTTTGCCGTTTCGTTCTAATTTTGCCGCGCGGAGTGTTATTGTACGCCTGGCGATTATGATTGTTTCGCATTATGCCGGTTCAGTTCTGCCAAGTTACCTATTTAAGCTCGCCGAGTCTGTTTGTTTTATTTGTATTTGCGGGCACCTAGCTGATAGGTTAACTCTTAATGTTGCTGCATGTAAGGTTAATTTTATTTGACTATTGTCGTATACCCAGTAAGCGCACGTACGTTAGAAAGACGTTTATAATGTCCCAACACCAATTGAGAAGAACGTCTCGTTTTTACGTACAAACAAAAATATCACGTTTCAGATAACGAAAGCATTTACGTAAACAATACAGAAAAAAGAAAAAATATCAAAGATAGAAATCATATTGTATGGCAATACGTGAAAAAGTGACAAACACGGCTAAGCCTTCGTAAAACATTTAACAGAATTTATTTAATTTTCTTTTTAACTACTAATAGGCAATCAGCAATTATACTTATATTTTTATCCACAATCACCTTATAATCGGACTTTTATCCACACATATGAACCATTTAAAGTGATACTTTATCCACTAGTGGAATACAGTAACTTTATTTCACTAGTAGAATAATGAAAAAATAGTAAACCTATAATAAATCAAATTTAATGTATTTACTTATTAACATTTATAGTAATAGACATTTCTTTTTTTGTTTAACTTTATTTAACTTCCTTTCCGTTAATAACAATCCTTGTAGCATTGTTGCCATCATTTTCGGAACGCATAACATCTGCCGAAGTTTGTGAAGAATTTGCACAAGTTACGAATGTCTCTTCTTGTAAGGAACAGCTATATTTTCCTTGGATTTTCCTTGTAATATCAAGTTTATTAGATGTAGACTCCTCAATATAACTTTCTGCTACAGAAGACCTCTTCCATCCACTATGCCGTTTGATAGTTGTAAGATCAGCACCTTTATTGGCTAATAAAGTTGTTGAAGTGATGCGCCTCACACAACGGCCAGTATATGCTTCTGGATTTGCAATATTCAGGAATGAAGCAACTATTGAGGATACCTTCGTCAATGTGATGATTCTAACAGGCTGAGAAGTATATTTTTGATTGATGTATCTTAAAAAGAACATGTCTTGTGTTAAGCGAATTGGGCGCAGAGAAATATATTTTCTGCATATTTCAACAGCATTCACGCAAAATCCTTCTTCATTAATTGCAAATTTTCTTGAAATGCCCGTCTTGGTGTCAGGTATTGAAACAGGTAGGTAGGTAACTGCCAATGTCCTGTACGTCACTAATTTTCAAATTTGTCAATTCGCAGGCACCAGAAAACCCCATTATTAGTGCAACCTAAATTAATTCAAAGTTCACTATACAGAATGATTCAGAACTTCTCCAAAAAAAAAAATTCTGGATGTACAGGGGACCCTTACAAATACAATTTTGTAAAGAAAAAATCGAAAAGGGCAGTTCGAAATTGATTCAAAAATACACTTCTGCACGGCACTGGAAACTGGTCCACTGTAAAACTTGACCTTGCACAATGCAACCGGCATGACGGTGTGATAAAAACAGACAAAAACTTTCGCAAAGAAAGAAATAAATAGAATTTTATAGCACCTATTTTATATCGGTAAATTCAAATGCTTTTGCCTTTATTAACTATTAATAAAATTAATTTGTGTTTTTAAATAATAAAATCATTGGACATACCCGATGTTACAACAACAATTGTTCAAAATTTTATCCACTAACGTGTAAACACATTTGGGTCCCTCTTACTCACTTTCTACGAACTAACACAAATGATGTCTTGCTTCACCATAACACAAATGCTTCACCATAATACAAATGTTGTCTTGCTTCACCATAAATTAAAACGATATCCATCAACTCTGAGTTGCTATACACGCAAACCATTTTTGACACTAACTACTAAAAAACTGTTGTAAACACCACAGATAACAGGTAAAAACTACCGCAACGACGGATTTCAGTATTAGGAGTCACATGGCTCTCCACACGTATTGCGAATGACGCTAGAGTCTACAGTTGTCCAGCTATGTAGTGGTTGAATGTACTATAACTTCAATAATTTTTTTCTCGGGAACTATAAGGATTTTACAAAAATTTTTTTACGTTATTTACTCCATTTCTCATGCCGCCCTGTATACCCTGTAACACCCCATAATAACATGTAAAAGGTAAAGAGATATTATCTGAATATTAAATATTCTTTATCGGAAGCCCCAGTAAAAAATTCTTCAATATGTGCTCTTTC
Organism: Anoplophora glabripennis; assembly: GCF_000390285.2. Taxonomy (NCBI): domain Eukaryota; kingdom Metazoa; phylum Arthropoda; class Insecta; order Coleoptera; family Cerambycidae; genus Anoplophora; species Anoplophora glabripennis. Next base: position 97,263 of record NW_019416934.1, read on the forward strand.
CAATACTGCAGCTTTTTTTACTTTGTATCCTCTCGATTCACACTTGAAATAAGCAGTAAGTTTGTTATATTTTCCAATATCTATATTTTTCTAGACCTTTATAGTAGCCTTCAACATCGATTACTTCGACCACATAGATGAAATTACATATTTTTTCTTCAAATTTAATAAATATTGTCATTACTCTCCGTTTTTCCCTCTATTCGATAAATTCGGCGAACACTTTTTCGTAATGTTCCCTGAATTTCGCTTGCAATAAATGGAAAATTGCTTCGTGAGCTTCTTCAAGAACAGCCACAGGAACACAATTACTTTCTTGTATTTTTACCAAATTTAGATAGAACTGTTTACTAAATAAATGATAATAAACAAAGTACCATACCAGTAGGTTTAACAAAACGTACCATTGAGTACTAGTAAGAAATATCAAGTTGTGCGAATATTTTTTTTATTAAATTCCAATAATTCTCCACAAATATCATTGTGATGTGTGATTACGGATAAAACGTTGTATTGCATTCGTGTTTTAATTGATTTATCAAATCAATGTTGCTCTGCAGACTATAGATATATTTAACATAAGGGTCACACAGATTGATTCGTTGTGCTTTCGCTAAGCGACACTCATACGGCTTTTTAACGGGGCAGTGGAGGCTTGCCTCCGATGTTCTTCGTAAACGTTCAGAACAGGATCGGTTTCTGTTTAGATTTAAACTCTGCAGGATATACCGTTGCTCATTTGGTTGTGGGTAAATAAGAATAAATAGTGTTGACATGAATTAAATTTTTTTGCTATTAAATTTTATTCCCTACTATTATTATTTAATACATAATAGTGTAATGGACTGACTACCTTCTTAAATTATAGAAAATCAACATTTTTTGATAGAAGTATAATTCTCAACAGAAACTGTTTTGACGATATTGTTATCTAAAATTTTAATTTCTATTCGGAAACACTTTTCAATTATTTACATATTACCAAGTAATGGTACGCGCTTCAAATATTTGTGATAAAATTTAAATTTACCAGTTATTATTGCTTTATTTATGGTGTTTTGTACGTTGGTCTTGTTATTATTTAGTCAAAAAGTGTTAAAAATAAGAAACATGAAATTAATTTATAGAAAAAATTCAAATGTTTCACATGGCTACTTGACTTTTTTATTAAAATTATAATGATTAATCTTGGTTATTTATTATTAAATCCCCATAAATTATACATCGTTGTAAAGAGAATTTCCCATTTCTTCTTATGAGGTAAAAATTCAATATGGTGTCTATAAGAAAAACAAAAGTTAACTACCACCCAGCACGCATTTTTAGAGATGACTGACAGCAAAAATCGATTCCTCACATCATTTAATGTAAAAAAAATTGAAAAACAAGTAAAATACAACTATAAAAAGAAGCATAAAATCGGTTTTCTTCGAATATCTTCGGAACTGTTCGGAATTTTCTAAATTTAAAAACGGGTTCGTGATTGCCATACAATTCTGCACATTTTTGTTCGTTTAACAATTTCTGTAACTCTTAAAATAAGAAAGATACCTGTATAAGACAATTAAAAAGTTGTAACCCTGTATATAAATTTAATTAATTCCTTTATCTGCTTCATTTTTGGTCTCTGTCATTCCGTCGCTATCACTTTCATACTGTTAGTTTAAAAATGTATAACAACGGGCAATACTGATAAGCTCACAATAGTTTAAGTGCAGTTTCTCGACGATTTATTTCACTTTCACAAAAAGTATTTTCACATTAGTATTCTGGAGAAACGTACGTAAAAAGTGACCCCACACTTAAAGTAACATTCTCTGTGTTACCTTATCGCCTTTGTTTGTTTGAATTTGCCTATATTGTAAAATAATTTCACTCAAATTTCACTCAATTGTACTCAATAATGTATCAATCGATTGAGTGAAATTTTCACTCTATTAGTATGAGTACAACTGAGTGAAACTATTGCATCAGAAAAGAGTGAGTTTTACTCAAATCCAAATTACTGCTAACTATCATTTGAGTGAGTAAGTTTTGACTCTATTCTGAGTATATAAAACCAATTTAGAGTAGACTTTTTCTCTAATATGATTTAAATTTAACTATAATTGAATCATTTTTTACTCAGACTTAGTTTTTAATTAACTAAATATTGAGTGCAAAAATAAATCACTCATAAATTATTTTAATTAGTGTTGAAATTATATGTGTTATTATAGTGTTGAAATTAATTCACTTCGCGGTGCCTCCTCCTGTCCTAGCTGAGACCCGCTAGCAGGGACACGCCGCCGCCGGCTAAGGCCTGTTGCCTGGTGATCACGCTTTTCTGTAGGATCTAACGGGCCCCTATCAACTGTGGTCGAGATTACAGAAGCAATATGTAAGTGGTGCCATCTTCACGGCGCCATTCAAATTACTCGAAATTAATATACATTTGAACTCACTCAGTAATCAGGACGTTTACTCTGATTTAGGTACAAGTGCACCAAATACGAGTTTACGCGAAGAATTTATTTAAGGAGTAAATGAGTAAAATTCATATTGAGTGAAAATGTACTCAATAATTTCGCTCAATGTATTCACTCTGAACCTTTATTGCTTTCACTCACACCGATTTTTTACAGTGTAGGAATTATTAATAAGGTTGAGAACTTTTCCTAAACCCATTGTAAACTGTACGGTTGCGCTGGATGTTTTCGATACATTTAACTCACGATGGGTATAATTCCGGCAACAATGTGTAGATAATAAAAGTTTTAGGTCTTATTTGCATAATTATAGTTCATTTGGTCCAGGGCGCATCTTACGGCTCTATCCAATTAAAGGCTTTAAAACGGCGACGCCTAGGAAACGAGAGCGAAAATCCCGTAGTAAAATATACAATTAAACAAAGCAAACGAGTGGATTTCTTCAGCAGACTAATTGTATCTCCCTAATTCTGCATACAAATTCGTGTTTCCGCCGGGCTCGGTCGGACAATTAGAATTTTAGAGATACTAACATGTATATGATTTCACGGGTAGGATGCTGCTTGATTAATTCTTTACTAGCCTTTTAAACTGGCTGACATAAAATTTTACACATCCATTTTGCTCGGTATAGCATAGAGCATGATTAAAATTTGCATATTAGCGCGGAGCCATATTTATTTATACCTCCGTGAATTTGGGCCCTGCCAACGTCAGTTAGAAGGATACACTCGAATTAAGTTGCCATTTGCTTGTAGTTAATATTTTATAGTTTTTAATTAAACACAATTCATAGAAATACTGAACGTCTAGTATGTTGTGTACAGGTACCTATAGTTTGTTTACCATTTGGTAGTTTTTCATTAAAATGCGCATCGACCGACTAAGATATTGCTTCTGATCAGCAGATCTGTCTAAGAATCCAAGGCAAAATTATACTCTCCGTTTAAAATCAATGGGTAGTAAATTCTACATTGAGGTAAAGTGAAACGGTTCAAAAAATAATCACAGCTCAACAAGGGTCAAGAAGCAGACACACTAATATGCATTCTCGAAGGATTTTGGTGCGCTGAATCCGAATCTGGCCCCAGAATTGCTCTATCACAACAGGTTTTTCAGATATCTTAACCTAAAAGTGCAAAAACACTGTTTTTCGTCATATTTGAGGTTATGTAGTAATGCCATTTATTCTTTAAAAAAAATACATATAATTTAAAAGTACAAGGCTTCCTCTTTCGAATGCCTTTGAGTTTGCTCAAATATCTTTTTTTTTTCGTTGAGATATCATATGTTGAAATTTCTAAGTTTATCAGTTTTTTAATATGCGAAAATCTACTAAGGATCCCTTAGACGTCAAACAGTTGATTGCAGTTCAGAAACTTCATACTCAGAAACCTTCAATACATACGAACTCTCAAACTCACAAACTCCAAATCCTCAAACCCACAAACCCCAAACCCACAATCCCTAAACCCACAAACCGTATGGGTATGAAGTTTCTGAACAGTGTTTTTGCACTTTTAGGTTAGGATATCTCAAAAACCTGACGTGATAAAGCAACTCTGCTGCCAGATTCGGATTCAGCACACCTAAATCCTTCGGAAATATATGTTAAAGTTTCTGCTTCCAAAAAAAAGTTAAATTTTGTTGGTCTGTGAATCTATGAATATACCTATAGCCGCTCAGACGTCTTAAACTTATTTTTGCATCTATTACATGAGACAAAGTATCTCTTGTTCTTAAATTAAAATTAAATACAGATTAATTTTTTCGGTTCAGAAATCTTCTGAATCTTTTGATTTTAAGAAGCTATTCACTGACAAGACTAAAAATTTTAAGAATTTTGAATTCAAATTTTTAACTTTGACATCCTGTATCCTATTAAGCGTCATATATTGGACTAGGGTAAATTTGGCTACATCGCATTGTTTTATCGTCAGATATCTACTCTTGCTAGTGCAAGATGTCTTATTAATTTCGGAACACCCTGTATAGTTTTAATATATAATTTATAATAATAAATTATGGTTAAATAGGTACCAAAATATTGTTTTATTTTTTGAATAAATGATACATATTTTAAACATACCAAGTATATTAGTAGAAAATATTTTTAATTATACGATGATATTCACTTCTAAAATGTTAAATAGCATTGAAAAAGATACGACAAAAGTATCAAAGCAAAGGCAATCTTTAAATATAAAAAAGGTGAAATTGTTACTTCATTGCCCCAAACCAATTGGTTAATTTATTGAATTGTGAATTATTGTTGGAGGTACACCTAATACTTGTTCGAGATCGCTAAGGAATCCACACAGATGTAGCACGTTATAGGTTTCGGTTACTAATTGTGCCAAACTATGCTATAATATTGTTTGAAGATGTCACAAAATCCACAAATTGTAGTTAAGTAGTTAATATTTTACAGTTTGTAAAAGTAAGTAGGATATATGTAAATGTGGCATTTTCTTATTTTTGAATAAATTCGTAGACTGCTATATTTTTGCTATGTTTATTTTCAGTACGTTTTGTCCCTAGCGCATTCGGCATATTATTGAAAAATGCAGTAGATTCACTTTATAACTTGTACCTATTTATAGATTGAAATTGATATGGCTCTAAATAAATAGAAATAACTTAGAAATTATAATTTGTTTACGTTTGTTGATATAAAATAAAAACATAAATTAAGTTATGTGAGTTATATAACACTTAACATTTAATACAACTTACTCTTCTTTTCTTTTGAGAACTTCCATCTGCCGCCAAATTCCTGGCTAACTCTCCAAAAATTTTATCTGATGGATATAATGAAGGCGTCTAATAGTCAACGCCCATTTCGCCCTTCCACAAATAAGATCCACTTCTTATTTGTGGAAGGGCGAAATGGACGTTGACTATTAGACGCCTTCATTATAGCCATCCTTGTCTATCACATGGATTTCTATGGCTTACTTTATCGCTCTCACGTAACTTCTGATAGACCATCGGTACTTTCCTACACTGTAGATAGAATAGGTAGGTAGAAAATGTCAATTATTTTGACAAACCGTTATTTAGAAACGTCAAAATTCAGTTGTTTCCGCAGCTGGCTATCATTTTTCAGAATAAATTTACTGAAAGTAGGGTTCACCTTTTTTGCTGGTTTTCTAGCAATATTTCTAATGAAACTATAGACTTCCTTATATAGCTGAACGCATAAAAAAAATCTTCCAGAATTGATAAAAAAATATATAGTGTGCCATTTGAATAAAAACAGTTGACTATAGCAATTTTGACTTATGTTACCATGGAAACGATCTAATAATCTCAATTGATAAGAGTTCGAGCGGCGATTTAAAAATATATAGGGTTTGTTATAGCTATTTGTCAAAATAAAAGAGATACGAGACCGCGAATATCAAACTGAATCACCAGGTATAGTATAGAATATACACAAATATATTTCAACTTAAATCTTCATTTCACAATTTCTGAAAGTAAGCAACCAAAGCATAAAATGGTCCAATGTATATAACATAATAAACTAAAATACTCTGTTTTCTTTAAATAAATTTTGTCCCTGAAAAAGACAGGCTTTTCTTTAATTCGTCCAAGATCTTGAAGTTGTACATGTGGAACATAATTTTTTTCTCTAACTAGATAACTAGATAACTGGCGAAATTTGACCGAGTAACAAATCTGTTAAATTAGTTAATATCACCATCAATTTTGATCAAAAGTATGTGACAAGGCTGAATTAAACTGATACAAAAACTAACTCGAAGACACATATTTTGTGATGTACTTATTATGTTGTTATTGCATTTAATTGTTAAACAGTGAATAAAACAAACTTAAGAAAATTACGTAATTATATTATTAATTATAATTAATTAATTATTATTATTTAATTTATTAAAATAAATTAAAAATTATTAATTGCACGTAACATTTATGAGGTAATGACATCTATATGTGTTTCTCGATATCACATTTAAAAAGTTTAGAGAACAATTGACTTACCTTAGTCGAAATATAACTAATTATATACAAAAATTGTGATGAACACAAAGAGATATGCCGCGTGCCGGTATCTTGATGCACAAATAAGAAAAATGATCCTTTATGATAACGTATCACTTATGTGGGAAAAATGTGCCTCTTCGCTAAAGATAATCCTCTTAGCAATGTTACCGTTCACTTGTCGATTCTCCAACATCCAATCAACGAATGTCCGGCGCATTAAATAGTCGTCTGGTTTCAATTCATGGGTAAACTGAATCTTGAATGAATGCAGATGCTGATCTTTTGTTAAAATCGGCTGCATTGTGCTTATTGAAATGTTTAATTGCAATGACGGACAGCGCACTGAGGTTATGGAAATTTTCGTCACGCCTGCCGTCACTGACAGTAGCAATATTTTTTATTGAACGACCAGTACGAAGCCGATCTGTTTTTTATTGTCTGCAACCGAATCTGATTGTTCAAATTTGGCTACTAATATTTTCACAATAGTTTAATTCGAGGCCTTCTACCTAAAATTCTACATAATTTGCGCACAGTCTCAACTACACGCTCTCCGTAATTGTAAATAATTTTCACAATCTTCACTGTTCATCCGGCGTATAGCGTTCCAGTTTGTTTAACCGCAATGTATTTACTACAATGCTGCCAACTCTTCGGAACGAAAATGACGCACAATTCAAATCCTGCCTTAATTTTGGGACATCCTTTATTACATCAACTAAGCAAATAAATACATTTTAAGGAAAATCTGTTTTTCAGTAAATTTAATGAAACTTCTGCAGAATACAGAAATTTTGCTTATAATCATTCCTTCATTTTTTGCAGGGTAACAACTTGATCCAGTCACGACCACCCAAGGGCTCCATTATTACGGATCGGACTTTTCCCGGCTATCAATTAGACACGCCGAATCCAAGGGGTGATAAACACAGTCGGCGGCGGCGAAGAGACGCTAAAAGTTAAGACGTTATACATATTGATAGATCAATTGGATTCCCGGCGATTACTCGATAAAGAGACCCTCCCGGGAGTCTATCGGGGCGATCTCGTCCCCCGTTCGGCATTAGTATTCGCCCTCTCTGCCCGGAAAATCTATTACACAGCCTACTGCTATGGCGATGTTGAGTTTATTGAAATACTACGCGAAAAATGCGGCGGTAAAAGCGGACCGGCCGGATGGTGTGTGTGTGTGTTTTGTCTGATCCGTTAATATTTTATGGGGCCGCTTGATAGAAGTGTGGGGACTGGGACTAATGCAGAGATCTGTCTTGCTGTCGGGGTGGCTGGTGACTGGTTGCGTTACGTTATAGAGACAATTGCAAGCGGATCTGTTCGTATTTGTGGCATTATAATCAAGATAAAGACCTTTTTCTAGAACTATCGAATAAGACATTTGTTCCTTGAATCATATACACAGTACATAGTAAAAAATGACATAGTGTAGGTAGATACAAGGTTATTTATTTTGTGTAAACGTTTGATTTTAACAAAGAAATTAGTTTATCATCACAACTTTTAATTAAAAGAACTCAAATATGTAAGAATGCCGTATTAAAATCACTCCATTTTTGCAAGAAAGTCTTAAGCATTGCGGTCATTAAGTGCCTTACTGGTTTCGGACGTTTTGGAGATCTCGACTTCGTCTCGATTTCCGAACATGTCCTAAATCAGTAAAGAACACTTCCTGACTTTAATATTTAATACACTTACTTAGTTGTAGTATATCAATATGAAAGACATTGTTTAGTTTATATATGCACTTACAGTGTGTAAGCCAATTGGAATAAATTCAAAAACAAATAAATGGGGGCGTGTCCGAAAAAACGATCGGACGTCGCACAGTGGGACGAAACGCCACTGTCGCATTCAAATTACTCTACGATGAACCAAAAGTTGTTTAGAATCACTCGAGGAATACTCAAACAAAATTTCCAGAATTTTTGGATATATTTCAAAATTTTTGGATTTGGACGTTTTGAAATCTCCCAAAATGTGTCCAAAAATTTTGGAAAATTTTTTTGAGTATTCCTCGAGTGATTCTAAACAACTTTTGGTTCATATAATTTTTCTTCAGGTTGCGAAATTTCGAATAAAAAAATCGCTTCTCCACGAAAATTTTTTGGACCATTATGACTGTTTTTGCGAATATGAAAAATTTTTCTCCCCACTTTCACGCAGACAGTTTTGTAGTATTTATCAAAACGAAGATTTTCAGCTGAAAAAAATTTCGAAAAACATCAACTTGCGCTATGTAGGACCACATTTGCGCCGAAAATAATTTTTTTTTAATAAAAATCGAATTTTGGAGTCAATTTTCAAAAAAATTAAGACCGAATAAAAAATCCCAAATGAGGGATCGATAGGGACATTCAAGACGAACATTTTGAAAAAAAAATCACCCGAAACAGTAGAACTATATGGGGTGTAGAGTAATTTGAATGCGACAGTGGCGTTTCGTTCCACTGTGGCGTCGATTGATATTTTTAGTTGCGCATTTTTTTCAACAAAAACTTTTTCTACAGGGTGTGTCATGTCAATGGTCAATACCAACTTTCTTACATTAAATGCAACACCCTGTATATTATTCAATTTTTGGATTCTTCAGAAAATTCTAAACATATCTCGTGTACAATGTCTTATACCTATCTTCAACTGTTTCGGAAATATTAAGTATTTTCAGAATTATTGCAAAAATTTACATTAAAAAAAGAAAATTATTTGATTACAGAAATTCGCTAAATCGCACTCAATACTACTTATTTCCCATTTAGCTCCTGATCATTATGAAGATCATTATCATTTCTCATTAGAAAGTAAGCAAAAACCATTTCAGCGTTCCTTTTTACTGATATGAAATTAAAAAAAAACTATAAATAGTTTTGTTTACTTTTGTTTAAAACGCCTGGCCTTAGCACGTGTTGTCTGCCTGCATGACAGTAGTTGTCAGTGTATAGTCGTTTGAATTTCGTTAACTACAAATCAGGCAAATAGTAAAAGTAAATTGGACATTATGCTTGAGTTTGAGGAAAACCCACATACTTCTAGTCGAAAAGTAGCCCCAATGTTCGATATTAGCCATTCATCGATTATTCCAATATTAAAAGAAAATAAAATGCATCTCTATAAAATGAAACCAACTTAGGAGCTCTTGGAAGACGATTTTGATAAGAGGACGTATTTTTGTTAACAAATGATGACAATGTTAGATAACAATGTGATCCAATTAGATAGAACATGTTTTGTTTTCTGATGAGCACACATCACGATCATACTAATCGTCAAAATTGCCGCCATTGGTCTAATGAAAATTCTCACAACAGAAGAACATACGCAATACCCTGAAAAGGTTAATGTTTGGGCAGGAATTGTTGGAGAACATATCATAGGTCCCTTTTTCATTGATGGCAATTTGAATGGCGATAATTATTTAGCACTGCTCCAAAATAATGTCGTGCCAACTTTGACAAACTTATAGCCTGATCCAGCAAACCCACAAGTTCCAGCGAATATGATATGGTTTCAGCAACTAAAATACCAATCGATGTGTTCCAGCGTTTTTTCGAACACGCCCCCATTTATTTATTATTGAATTAATTCCATCATCCTCTGATGATTTTTGATATTATTACCGAAAATTACATGTAAAGCTTCTTAATCTACAAGAACTGTTGAAGATTACCTCCAGCTATGATACAAGAACCCAATCTTCACCTCGTTGACTGCCGAACTCTTTCAAAAACACCAGGGTCGGTTTTTATTGAGTTACACTCAGCAATTATCCGATTTCTTAAATCTTCTGCATTTCGTTCAATGTACAACCGCCTACCTTTTAATGAACTGCCATCAGCAAGTCCGTAAATAAAATGCATGTCAGTCATCTCGGCGTTCGTATAGCGATTCGTGATAAAGGACTATTAACAAAAGTTGTCAATAACGTGTCAATAAGTCTCAACAAATTCGACACATGCAAATGATCCAACGTGAGACTTACCTCCTATTTTTCTTTCAAAAAAATTGTATACTCGGTAAACCCAGTGTAGTACGCCATGCTTTTATTTCGATTAAATAAATAATTTCAAAAATATCAAAATTGGTTTTGTAGAACATTTTTCGGAACAAAGCGACATTTCAAAAATCATCAGAGGACAAAATATTCTTAGAATAGTCCAGGGAATAACCCCTTGAATTTTAGCTGTATGTTTAACATACACCCTGTATAAGAACAGTAACAGTAAAAAAAAATTACCGACAATATCTCATATTTGTTTTTCTTTCATTTTCTCGATTAATTTTTGCGAATTCTGTACATAAAATACGCTATAGTACCATTAATAAGGATGAATATTGCTTCTCTCGGGACGTTGGATTTTAGAACTTGGAAACTTGACACATTTTTGCTTTAAATCTAGTTGATGTATGGCCCTTATTTCCATAAAACCAGTTTTAAAATTTAATTTAACATTTTGCTCCGCTCCGAGGAGGACTAAAACCCCTTGGAAGTCAATTCGAGTTGAGCGGACAGGAAAAAATGGCAAGCAATCTTTCAGAATCTTTATATTGCGTTTGTTCAGACTAGAACTTATGTTCTGTCAGTGCATTCGGCGTAATGTATTTGTAATAGAGGCGCTTCTTGAATTATTTAAATATGTTTATTTTGCCCTCCCCCCAAAACGTCAACTGGGTTCCAACTATTGGCCAAATTTTATCTCGCCTCTTCGCATCCGACAAACGAAAACACGTTTTATATGAGGCTGATTGCGATTAGTACACTTTTAATATTCTGAGAATATGAGAAATAATTACATACCTTTTAACTTCGACATAAAATTGCTTAAACCGGTTTTACATTTTTAATCTAATAAATTGATAAAAAAATTTCGTCACGTTCGATTGGGATATCTATGTACTAGAACTGTGAATTAATTTTGTGGGATTTTTTTGTACATTCAAGGCTTTATTGTGAAAAATTGTGTACATTATTATTTTTCAAAGTATTCCGGATTCCCGTCGAAAAGACAACTCATCGTTTCATGCTATTCACTAATCGATCCAGTTTTTGGTATCTGTGTAAGATTGGAAGTGCTGCAAAGCTAAGTCGTGTTCCGTGGATCGGAAGAAGTAGTAATCCAATGGAGCAATATCTGGTAAATATGGTGGGTGGGGTAAAACATCCCTTTAAGTATTTTTTGACTTCATGAGCAACATGTGTTTGAGCGTTATCATTTTAAAAAATCGTGGCTTTGCTCGAATTGCCGTTGTTGTTCCTTAAATGTACCTCTCACACGCATCAATTGTTTTGGTAGCGTTCACCAATGATGGTTTCATGAAGATGAACACAACAGCAAGCTGGTCGCATTAAACAAATAGTTTCGAATCACGAATATTCGATATTGGCATATTCCACCCCACAATTTTCTACCATTAGGATTATCATAACGTATCCGTTTTTCATGGCCAGTGACAATACGATGCAAAAAACTCATGAAGCAATTGTTTACACGTGAAAAATTTGCCGTTCAATATCTCTCGGCTTTAATTTCCTTACTTTTGAATCGTAACGAGTGCATTTAAACACTTGGTGCGATTAACATCCAACGATTCGGCAAGTTTTTCTCGTATTTGAAACAAATATTTGTCGAGTTAATGCTTTCAATTCCTCATCTTCGAACTTTATTTAACGAATTCAGTTATTCCTTTTATTATTAATATTAATTCCTGCTTGTAAAATGTAATCAGTAGAAGTCATTAATATAAACTAATTATTTTCAATCTTATGATAATATATATGTACAATTATTCTGCATAGACTATTTTAAGTAATTTATATTTAAATGTATTATACTTAACTTACAAATTAACAGTAAATAACAATTTTCTTAGTGTACACATGGGTCATTTTGAACAGTTATAAGACTGATGTGAACAGTAAACTACGGTAATAAGAGCACTATGAAAACCACAGTAATACTGGCTAAAAAGAAATTTCTCAAATCAAATCGCTAGGGGTGCATGCAAAAAAACTTAAAATATAAATTAATAAACCTACTCTAGTAGTCGAGCTAATTGGTGTTTTTAAATAAAACAACTTCACATAGGTACCTTTTTCTCGAAATCTGTTATTGTATAGGTACTATATATTTTTTGGTGAAATTGATTCTATTTGTAATAGCGCATATATTCCCAAAGCTTTTTGAATGGCTATATTGGAGGCAACAGAATTGATCCTAATTTATTGCTCAAGTTTTGCAATTTTTATTGACTTCATATTTTTTTTAATTGCATTAATTGGTTGCATATATAGGGTGATTTAACTGTACTAAGTTTGCTCTATAAACTTTTTTCTTGCGCGACTGGGTATTTGAGATACAGGGTGTTAAAGTTTACAAAAATATACAGGGTGATTCAGAACTTATCCAAAAAAAAATTCTGGATGTACAGGGGACTCTTACAAATACAATTTTGTAAAGAAAAAATCAAAAAGGTCAGTTCGAAATTGATTTAAAAATACACTTCTGCACGGCACTGGAAACTGGTCCACTGTAAAATCTGACCTCGCACAATACAACCGGTATGGTGGCGTGATAAAAACGGATAAAAACTTTCGCAAGGAAAGAAATATGTAAATAGAATTTTATCGCACCTATTTTATATCGGCAAATTCAAATGCTTTTACCTTTATTAATTATTAATGAAATTAATTTGTGTTTTTAAATAATAAAATCATTTGACATACCCGATGCTGCAACATTGTTCAAAATTTTATCCACTCACGTGTAAGCTCATTTGGGTCCGTCTTACTCATTTTCTACGAACTAACACAAATGATGTCTTGCTTCACCATAACACAAATACTTCACCATAATACAAATGTTGTCTTGCTTCACCATAAATTAAAACGATATCCATCAACTCTGAGTTGCTATACACGCAAGCCATTTTTGACACTAACTACTAAAAAACTTATGTAAATACCACAGATAACAGGTAAAAACTACCGCAACGACGGATTTCAGTATTAGGAGTCACACGCTAGAGACTACAGTTGTTCAGCTATGTAGTGGTTTAATGTGCTATGACTTCAATGATTTTTTCTCAGAAACTATAAGGATTTTATACAATTTTTTTTTTACAATATTGACTCCATTTCTCATGCCGCATCTATTCTCAAATTTTTTTGGATAAGTTGTGAATCACCCTGTATATACAGGGTGTCCCGGTACTTGATGCAAAAAATTGGTGTACAGATAGATGAGGTCAAAATAATATCAGTTCTTCATATAATTTTTTTCCATACGGGCCTTCGTTAACAAGTTACGGGCCCTCAAAGTTGAAAATTAAATTCTTATTTTTATTTACAGTCTCTAAACTATTAACTTCAGCATGATGCAAATTTGTGATTGATAACATGCGTTCAGCTTGTTTTTGATGTAGCAAGTGAAACTTAATTATGCCGAGAACGCCAGGGACGAACTATGCCCAATGGTTAACAACCCAGAATTTTTGCATAGATAACGATCGCAATCTACCTGTATCAAAAATAAGTTCCCTGAAGAATTTGCCACCGATAATACCCTCTTGGTTCCACTCGGTAAAATTAACAGTTTACGAAATATTTGTGATTTTATGCCAGAGTGCACTCCAGCGGCGCCTACACCATTTTTTGTTTTAAATTTTTAATTGCACTTAATTACTATATTAGAAGCGTACATATTTTTAAAACAAGAGCCTAGAAAATCTTACTGTGTGCTAATGTAATTTTCACTAACAAAATTTGACAAACGTACCTGAATTTAACATTATTTCTACAAAAAACCACTAGCGGCGTATTTTTTTCTTGGGAAAACGGAGCGGCATTTTCAGTAGCACGCCGCTGGTTGATGCCACGGGGTTAGTATTGTACTCAATAAAAGGTTTAATTAAGTGAATACGCTGTAGTAAATTTCATTCAAATCGTTCAGCGCATTATGAAGATATGACAAAAAATAATTTTTTTTTTTGGAAACTATCGTATATCAGGAAAATGTTTATACAGGGTGATTCACAACTTATCCAAAAAAATTTGGGATTAGATGCAGCATGAGAAATGGAATCAATATCGTAAACATTTTTTTTGTAAAATTCTTATGGTTTCCGAGAAAAAAAATATTGAAATTATAGTACATTCAACCACTACATAGCTGGACAACGGTAGTCTCTAGCGTCATTCGCCACGTGGCCTCAGTGACTCCGAATACTGAATTCGGATTTTGCAATCGTCGTTGCGATATTTATCTGTTATCTGTGGTGTTTACAATAGGTTTTTAGTAGTTAGTGTCAAAAATGGTTTGCGTGTACTCGGAGTTGATGGATATCGTATTAATTTATGGTGAAGCATTTGTGTTATGGTGAAACAAGACAACATTTGTGTTAGTTCGTAGAAACTGAGTACAACGGACCCAAAAGTGTTTACACATTGGTGGATAAAATTTTGAATAATTGTTGTAACATCGAGTATGTCAAATGATTTTATTATTTAAAAACGCAAATTAATTTTATTAATTAATAAAGGCAAAAGCAGTTCAATTTGCCGATATAAAATAGGTGCGAGAATATTCTATTTACATATTTCTTTCCTTGCGAAAGTTTTTGTTCGTTTTTATCACACCGCCATGCCGGTCGCATTGTGCGAGGTCAGGTTTTACAGTGGACCAGTTACCAGTGCCGCGCAGAAGTGTATTTTTAAATCATTTTCGAACTGCCCTTTTTGATTTTTTCTTTACAAAATTGTATTTGTAAGGGTCACCTGTACATCCAGATTTTTTTTTTGGATAAGTTCTGAATCACCCTATATAGCAGACTCTACTTATTTTTTAGCAATTAATCTATTCCTGCAGGTTCTGTATTTAACGTGAAATCACCCTGTACAATATATTTTTGATGTCTGTTTTATTTTAAGTATTTAAAAAAATAAGTTACATATTAGTGCAGTTATTGCAATTACATTAATCTAACAGATTGTAATTTTATTATCCCATGTAATCTGCTGTCTAAAACTTTGTAGCTGCTTATTTGACCAATTTATTGTAATTATGTAAAAGGTGACACAAATATTGCAAATTGTAAGGGATTCTTGATCAGCTTCTTGGGGAAATTATTGAGTCAAAGTTGTTATAGCTTGTCAAATGTAATGCAGTCGAACTTTCTTTTTCTTACATATCTTAATTTTGATACCAAATAAAACAAAAAAAAAATTGTCTGAAGCTATTTATTTGTGGAATGGTATTTTGTCACCTGTGAATAAATTTAAAAATAAATGAAATAAACACTTGATCAAAGAGATCTGTCAAGAGTTTTTTTTCTTGAAAATAGTTTCGCCAAACCAAAAATCTTCCACTGGAAAAAAGCAGACAAATACAAAAAAACACGTAAACTATATCGCGCAATTAAAGAAATTGTTAACGTTTCTGTTTTCACCTTCTGAACTTATTTTAGTTTTAGTTACTTTCGACAGTAAAAGCAAATTTAAACTGTGCCAGATATAAAGTGATGTGTTTTTTGAGTTTGTGTGCTTTATTCAGTGTGAGCTTTTTGATTTGGCAAAACCTATTTTCGTCGACTGATACTTTTGGGGCAATGATTGATTTCACTAAATAAAACCCAAAAAACAAAGAAAAAAAATGTTAGTCAGAACTAATTTAATATATTTATTAAGATAATAATAATATATTATTACAATTAATTATTATTACAATATTACTGCATTATCGCAGTTTATACAACACTTGTTTTAAGCCGTAAGACCTTTCAAACCAATCTATTGAATTATCCTGTAGCAAAAAATTAATTTAATTGCCACAAATAAATTCAACTAGTCTAGACAATGTCACAAATAAATAACTTGTACTAACTACTCTAATTGGTGCCATATTTTACTCATAATCCTTCATCTACCTAAACGCTGGTGTGATATCATAATTCGACGAAATTTAATGGCAGTACAGTCGAACCCGAAGCAATTTGAGAAGGTAATACACTTATATCAAGTCATTCCCGCACGACTTTTATAAATATCGCAGAATCAATACAGAACATAGCGTGAACGTCAGAGCTTTCATAATTAATATGTTTAGATTGCTTTGAGTAAACACTATTACGCTGGGGTTAAGAATAGGCCGGGTAATTACACGAGAATTTTTTTTAATTACCCATTGCGGGATATTATTTATCCACCCGTTTTATTTACAGTGGAAATATACTGCGGCGACGGCGTCTCGACAACGGTACTATGCAATTATAGCCAGGGGTGACCCTTTCTGTAGCACCTTCCCTAATAGGGCATAATGTCATAGAAAATAAATTACTATCTTGCAGTAACAGCAAAAATTATAAGTATAGATAAATAAACGGTTATACTGAATTAGGCGATTCGATTGGACAAAATTGACAGGGCCAAAATCAAGGCATCTTCTAATACATATCCATATATAACAAACAATTTATATTGAATATTATACCGGGTAATTCAGTTTGGTATTCGCGGTCCTGTATCTCTTTTATTTTAACAAATAGCTATAACAAACCCTATATATTTTTAAATCGCCGCTCAAACTCAATCAAATGACATTATTAGATCGTCTCCATGGTAATGTCAATATGTCAAAATTGCTATAGTCAACTGTTTTTGTTCAAATGGCACAGTATATATATTTTTTATCAATTCTAGAAGATATTTTTTTCTGCGTTCAGCTGTGTAAGAAAGTCTATAGTTTCTTTAAAAACATTGCTAGAAAAAAACAGCAAAAAAAATTAAACCTACTTTTCGTAGCTTTATTCTGAAAAATGATGGCCAGGTGCTTAAACAAGCTACTATGTTTTTTAAAGTAACATATTTTATTTTTAATACGATAATAATATAACAATTTAAAAAAATGTTCAAAATGACCTCCATTTGCTTCCAAACACAGAAAAGCTCTGTTTATCACTCCCTATCTACAAACACATTCTAGTGTTTCTTCATTTAATCTCCGACATTCCACATTCTGTTTTTAAGTTCGTCAATATGATTTAGGTATGGCCAAAGAAAGAAATCTATAGGAGTGAGATCCGGAGATCTAGCAGGCCATTTAACATCTTTATATAATGTTCTTCATCTTTTGCCCTTCTGGGTTTAGAAACTCTTCTATTCTTTTGAAAAACATCCTTTTCTATATCTATATAGTATTAATGACTTAATTTTGAATCGTAAAAATGAAATTAGAGACCTTGGAGTGATTTTTGATAGTAAAATGTTATTTGATGCCCATATTAATAAACTTATATCTAATACACTTAAGACGCTGGGTTTCATTATGAGGCAGTCGAAACAGTTCACTAATTCTAAAGCCGTATTGCTTTTATATTACACATTTGTATTTAGTAAAATTAATTTTGCTTCCGTTGTATGGAATCCTCAATATAATATATATATATATTAGTCGTATAGAAATGATTCAACATAAATTTTTAAAATTTTTCTCTTTTAAGTGTGGACGAACTTTAAACGACAATAATTTTCATGGATTGTGTGTTGAATATAATATTATAAGTTTAGCTAACAGAAGAGTATTGGCGGATGTTATTAACCTGTATAAAATTATTAACGGTAAAATTGACTGTGTCCAATTAATTAGTAAAATATTTTTTAATATACCATGCAGGCCATTTAGGTCCTACGACTTATTTTTCATTCCTTTTAAGCATACCAATGCCTCCGCAAACTCTCCTGTGTGCAGAATGATGCGTTCTTATAACGATATTTGTAGCGGATTAGATTTATTCTCTACAACTTTAATTTCATTTAAGAGATTGCTCAAACGTATACTTTTATAATATTTTTATGCTATTCTTTTTATGATGCTTTTCTTTTATAATATTTCTTATGCTATTTATTGTCCTAAAACTTTTTGTGCTGTTGTTTGATGTATAATATCTGTTAATTTAGTGGATACTTTAGTGGGTTTTTTCGCCTGTTTGTGTCCCAAATGGTAAATAAATAAATAAAATAAATAAAACTTCTATCTGCCGCCAAATTCCTGGCTTTTTTCCGAAAATTTTATCTGATGGAAGTTGTCTCTGCGGAAAACGAAGTTGGTATAAATGCCTGCAGCTTTAGCGTTCTTTCGGCCCTCTTCATAAATTAAAATCATATCTAGTTTTTCTTGGTTAGTATTCATGTTATAATTAGATATAGATAGAATAGGTAGGTACAAAATATCAATTATTTTGCCAAATCGTTATTTAGAAACGTCAAAAATCAGTTGGCAGCTGGCTATAATTTTTTAGAATAAAGCTACTGAAAGTAGGGTTCATCTTTTTTACTGTTTTTCTAGCAATATTTCTAATGAAACTATAAACTTCGCAGAAAAAAAATATCTTCCAGAATTGATAAAAAAATATATAGTGTATCATTTGTACAAAAACAGTTGACTATAGTAATTTTGACATATATTACCATGGAGACGATCTAATAATGTCATTTGATTGAGTTTGAGCGGCGGTGGCGATTTAAAAATATATAGGGTTTGTTATAGCTATTTGTTAAAATAAAAGAGATTCGAGGCCACGAATATCAAACTGAATCACCCGGTATAATACTATAAAACTCAAAACGTTTAAAATTAAATGTAGTCAAAGTTTCCAATATACAGGGTGTTTCAGAGAAACCTCTCGTAGGAGATTGAGGGAGTGGTAGTACGACAAAAAATAGAATTTTTTTTCTTATGAATTATACGCCTATCTCCTCTTGTTTTCGAGATACAGAGCGACAAAATAAAATAATTTTTTTACGAAAATTTCCAAACGGTGCGAAATATTTTTATGAAACTTAGTATTCCGGGGTTTTTAAGGATGCCAAATACGCTGGTCTAATTATTTTTTGGACATTTCATAGAGGGTGCTAATTATGCTACATTCCTAATACATTTTAAGTTCTAATTTTTTTAAGGTTAGGTTTTTTATCATCCGGGCTCCTATTTACAATGTACAATTTTATTTTCTAAAAATAATGTACTCTTGTTAGAACTTCCTAATGTGGGCGGTTTTCGAGAAAAAAAGGCTTTTAATTAAACTTTTACAATATTACGGTGTATAAAATAAGTGACTTTTCTCATAGTAGGCTTATGTCAGAACTTATTGATGGATGTCTCATAAACAACGCATACATTCTTAGTAATATTTTAAACTCTAATTAACCTTATATCAAAATTTTAGTGATTGTTAGTGACTGTAAGTACATAGTAATAGTGCATAGTGCATAGTAATTCACTGGGATAACTTTTAAGAAAAAAAAAATATCTTCAAATGACTGGCCGCTGTAATAGAGATACTTAAAAATTCATAGGAGATATAAAAATTTCATAGGAGACAAAAATTCTTAAGACAATAATTTTTTATTAGAAATTAAAAAAATAACACAGTTTATGCTATTTTATTACATATTCAAGTATACCCAAGTAAGAAGTTGTTGGCCAAAACTTTTTTAGGGTACTTAAAAGCTACAGGGTGTTACAGTCCTTTTGAAATGATTTTTATTTAATTTCCTATAATAGTGGCGTATAGAGCACTACTGTGTGAAAAATTGTGTCTCTTTTATTCCATCGTCGAAAATAAAAAATAACAGCCGGAATAACCACTTGACCGCTACCTGACCTTGACCATTGACTTTAAGGTCATGTTGAAGATAATAGGTTCGTTCCAACTAAAATTCGGGATGGTTCGGAATCGTAATGAGTCTGCGCATTACAATTTTCGCGTTCCTACACAAATTCAGAACTGTTAGTACTTTTCCGTTCGCTGTTCCAACACGATTTTTGAACGAGTTACGAACGGTTCAAACATTTCTGGGATTTTACGAGAATTTCTAATGCTGAGCATGCGTGGTGGTGCTGGTGGTGGTGTGATGACGTTTATCCACCGCATAGACCTGAAAAATCTGAAAAATAGGTCTATGATCCACCGTTCATTATAATCTAAACTCGACTTCGTGCTTAGCATAGATGCTTAGTTTATTTCACAGACTCTTTTATATGTTTTGTGTCACAGACCTTATAGTTTATTTGCTCGGAAAGTGCTGAAGATGTCCGATTTCGAAGAAATGATGATGAAGAATGACATTTGCATTTTTCTGATTAGTAGTTTCGGTTCTAAAAATATCTAAAAATCGTTCCAACAAAGAACTGAATTCTGAACCGTGTCTAATTTGCGTCTGCGCATTTGCGAAATCCAGAATTAAGTTAGGAACCGTTCTGAATTCTGTGTTGGAACAAACCTCATAATAACATGTAGAATTCTACGCTCTCTTATTTCTAACGACGAAATAAGGGGTCGCTACATCAAAAATCGATATGACCTTGATATGTTTCTTCGACCTTGATCTCAAGATCAAGGTCACTACCATCTATCTACTGAAAGATTGCCACTCCCTCTGATACCGTAGTTAAAAAAAAAATACAGTAAAAATTAACAATTGACCTTGAACTGACCTTGACCATTGACCTTGAGGTGACAGTTACTATCATATTCGGATGCAGAATTTTCTACTCTTTCTATTACCGGTGTCGCCATTTAAAAAAAAACGACTTGATCTCGATATGACCTTGAACCTTGACCTTGATCTCAAGGTCAGGGTTACCATCGGGATGATGAAAAATGCTGAGACCTTCGTCCTCACCATTTATCCCAAAAATACTTTCTCGCTGAGATTTTTGTGGCTTTCCATACTTTTGACTAACCCTGTTTTTATTATTAATACTCTACGACTGGGGAATTAAATCCCTTTCTTTTATTTTTCACCTCCATTGATTTACTTTAATAAAAAATTACACTGAAAATGCACAGGACGATATACTTACGAAAAACACGCGTTCGCAACTGTAAAACACAATATGCACTGCAAGCTGCTACTGTGAACGTCACGCCGCCAGTGTCTTTCTACCTTGGGTGTCGAATGCGGTTAATTCCAAGAAAGGACGCAGGGGTCTTTTTGGAATTCTATCTCAACAAATATCGTACGAACTGTACATACAGTAAAATGATACTTTGTAACAATTGATTCATTTCTTTAATGCAACAAAAAATTGATGTATTAAACTTATTTACTTTTCATAGTGGCAGTCTCCCCTTTTTAACCAAAAATTAATAATATAATAATNAATTTAAAAGCACATTTTCATCACATTTATTTCAAAATATGGACTCAAAACTTTTTATATTTGTCTCTTTAGACGTAAATATTTTATAGATAGGAAAATGTGTTAAAGATGACATATTCTATTATTTAAAAATATCTAGGTTCAGCTTAAAATATATTGACTCAATTTATCTAGATAGCTCAATATTTCAATTATGAACAAATAATAATAATAATAATAATAATAATAATAATAATGTCTTTATTTTTGAAAATTGTACAAGGCAAAATACAATTTCACGTACATAAGGCGAAGTCTAGCCAATGGCTACTCTACTTAACCTTATAAAAAAAAATCTAATTGATATTAAACAATGCGTACAAAAAAGGAGTATAAAAATAAAATAAAATGTTACAGGAGCATAATTATTAAAATTACAATATTAAAATTAATTGACAAAAACAAAATTTAGAAAAAATTGATATAAAAGATAAAATAGGTTAGTCATACTATAAAACCAGACACAAAAAAAATATCACAGAACAAAGGCGAGCAAGTTACTGCATTTTGAGGAAATGCAGTTTACACATTTTTTTTAAATTGAAGAAGTGTTAGGTTTTTTAATTTATTGTCTAAACTGTTGTAGATTGTGACAGCGTTATAAGAAAACGACCTACGAAACATGGATGTCCGATATCTCAGTAATGAAAGCAAACCAGCAGACCATACATTAACAGAGTGGAGATTTTGTCTAAAAATTCATTTTTGTCGGAGGTATGGGGGTTCAGAGGTATTTACAATTTTGTGAACAAAAATAGACATTATGATATTTAAAAAGATTATCTAACTTTAGCCAACCGAGTTCCCTTATTTTATTCGAAACGTGATCATATTTCCTTAAGCGGTATACAAAACGGCAACAAAAATTTTGAATTTTTTGTAGGCGATTTTTTGTTTGACTATCTAAAAAGGTAAAATAAACAATATTTCCACAATTCAAAAAGGAAGTACGTATGCTTTAATAAGTTTTTTTCGAACTTTGAAATTCATGATATGAATATTTATATATAAAGTTATTAATGATGTTTTTTTATTGGTTTCTATGCCCTTGTAACTTGTACGAAATTTGAATCAAATATACATCGATTCTTAGATATTAATGACATAGGCCAGGAAAAAGAGCTGGGAAATGATCATTTCGCGACTTTTTGTTTCGGCAAGCTGAATTTATCACTATAGATGCTAAATATTGTTGTTTTTCAACGAATTTTGACGATTTCTTTTAACTTAAAGCTCTTTGCATAAGCTTTCCGAATATGTAATAATATATAACTATATCACACGCGTGCGTCGTATATTTCATTTTGCAATTAAGACTAAAAAATAAAAAAAAATGCAGGTTGCAAATTTGAAAAAAAAAATGATAGATTTCAATGTATTATTATAAAATCTACCATGAAAAAAATCAGCGCGATTGTGGAAGATGCTCTGGATCGTCTAGATCTAGACTAATAGTTAGTTAATTTGTTTATAAGGTCATAACTTGTAAACTATTCAACCTTAGATTTCGTGTAAGTTATTAGATAATGATAGGGAATGAGAAGATGCAATGCCAAAACGTTCTGATAATAATAACGCAGTTTATAAATGTTTAATAACTTTTATAACTTTTGATCTAATCAATATTTTTTGACGCTCGAGGGCTAGTTTTGTAGGTCTTTTGAAGACGAAAAAAAAGTACTTTACTGTTTTCTCATGGAAATGAACGGAAAAAGTTATAAGCGAAAAACGTGAATTTACGTAAAAATTATACAATTAACCAGCCTGTAAACAATCTTCCCTACATTTTTATGACTGTGGAAGTCGCGTCCAACTCTATATTTCCTGGCCTAGATAAACTATTACAAAAATGGGACATTTAACACTTTGCAACTTTTAAACGACTCATTTTCGGACTAAGATGAGATAAATTGACCAAAATTCAGTTGATTTTACCTGAAGAATTTGTACCTGCATAACCAAAGCTTTTTGCGACACCCTGTAGGTAAATAGATCTGAGTCGTGATTTTAATTCCAAAAGTGTGACACTCCTGATACGAAAATCACCATGTATCTGTGGATATTCGTTAAAAAATATTTTTCTCCGTGCACATAGTAATTATTCTTTTTGTAATAATCTTTTCCCTTGACAACAGTAACATGTAGCCTCGCATGTTACAGAACAAATTTTTCAAAGGGTGTGCAACGCCACCAATTGATATTAATTTATGCAGATAGCATCTTCATGTGCATCTATCTGTAATTAGGTAGCCTACATTTATTTCAACATAACGACGGAATTTCCATATTTCCGCTGCATGTCTCCGTACCGAATAAAAATATTTTGACACGTTATATAAATGAAGATACATTTTCGGGTAATGTTTTCAACAGACTTTATCTGATTGTTTACGAATTTCATTAATTCCGGCCGGAGACAGATGGACAAGCACGCAAGAATCTATGACACATTTTTCGAGATCATTTGCATACGGCCCCAAGTTCTACCGCTCGTCCCTCGTTATACATAAAATAACAACTTTATAACTATATCCTCCAAATACATTACCGAGTTTTAACTTCACACTTACTGGTACACGGATCTAATTAAACAAAAAGCGTTAGTAACACGCCAAGAGCGGATGGCACCCAAAATGGTTGTAACTCTTTCAATTTTTTTGGGTTTGCCGGAAGGGTGAGAGTTATTATTACCTAACAAGCTATAATTGTTCGGCCGGTGTTGATGGCATTAAACCTTTTAGCGGATTAGACATTTTTTTATAAAAAAAATGAATAATTCCCTACAATTTTCTGGAAAGTGCTATCCTACAGTTGGGAGTTTCCAGCAATTAACCACTTGAGTTTTTTTTTATGTCTATTATGATTACTTTCCTGATAACACTGCTTTCAAATTCTTCCATAACATTAAGAATTTCGTTTACATTTTTTATATTTGTTACCTAGATTTTGAAAAGGCAACGAAGTACCTACATTTTTTATCTGATATACTTGCTCTATAAAAATTATATTGCAATTTTTTATCACACCCTAATTTCCAAGAGTGCTTTGCAAATTTTTAAAATAATTAAAATAATTTCCTATGGGAAATTTTAATTTGAAAAAAATTTAAGTGGAGCGAAATGAATGCGTTAACATAATTATTTTAATAAATGGCACATACCGTAATGATACTGATCAAAAAATTATTTAAACTCTTTACAAGGTCTGTTATAATTACGTAAAAACTCGTATACAGAGTGTAGCTTCGAATGGGGGTCATATTTACATGGAGACTATCTTTAACCTTTAGAAACACATACATACAGGGTGTTTCGGTTCGAGCGAATCAAACTTTAACCACAAATAGAACTTAATAAATAATTCTGAATTGCCTTATAAAGCAAGGGTCTAAGTCTCACCGGTTTCACTGTACAGGGCCGTATTAGTCGGTTGTTAAAATCATATTATTTACTAAATCTTTGGTATGCTTATAACAAATTGATTCAAATTTGGTGTGGTGTTAACATTTACACATGTGCATAATTTACTGCAAAATTTACAAATTTTTGTAGGTCAGTGACGTAGGAATGGGCAGTAAAGTGCGATTATTTTACCCCAACTTCTACGCCAACGACCTAACAATCATTTGGGATTAATTTTTAGATTCCGTGGACAATTCTACATGAAAAAGTGTATCGTTTTACCGAAAATCTCAGTTGAATGCGAGACCGTTATTCTGATAAGACTTGAAAATTCATCCATATTTTTTAAAGTTTTACTCTTATTAAAACTTTTAAAAAAATTGAAATTAAAAAGTAATTGAAAAAAATTGACGCGCCGGGAAATATGAATCATTAAAAAAAAACCTGACTGACAATGATACTTAAACGGTAAAAAAATATTTTTTTTAATAATGATTTCAAAGAAATAAAACAAAATATATTTAATTTGAAAAATAATTTAATACAAAGTAAATTATATTTATGTCAGATGTGACAAAAATAAGCACTTGCTTAATATTATCATGTTTCCCAACTTTAATAATTCAAATCACTTTATTATAATTTTTTGTGTTATTATTTTTAAAAAAATATTTTTTATTTTTTAAATGTAATTGTCAGTTGGTGGTTTTTAAATAATAAATTTTTACCGGTGCATTTTTTATATTTTTTGCTTCATTAAATGAGCCAGGGGAACAAGCGCCCCAGTCTGCCCCACCGTAGCTACGCCTATGTCTTTACTAGTATTACTAATTATTAGCTTATAGTATTTAGTATTAAAGAGCATAACATATGATTTCATGTGATGATAATTTTTAGAATTATAATTTGAATTAGCTTAATATTTAATAGCCTAATAGTCGGTAGGTGGTCGAGCGGTTCGAGGCACTTAAAACTTTTTGAAAATAAAAGTTTAATCCTTTCTTTAATTGTCCTTAAAATCCTGGCCCGATATAAAAAAAGCTATCTTGTGAACAAAGATTCTTAGGTGACTTAAATAAAAAATAAGCTCTATTTAATGCAAAAAGAGCGAATTCCCGAGCTGTCTTTGCCTGACCTTGGGAGAATTTATTTATAATGCTGTTTTGCACTTCTTACTCTGTCGTGAAGAGCAACTTAATTTAAACTTTTTGAAATTTTTCTTTTTCGATACGTTTGTTTGGACAATTAAAACCTACGATATTAACTTTTAAAATTAATGAACTAATACCTGGAGCAACAATTTTACGGTCAATCGAATCGGCCTTTGGCACACACGCTGGACCTTGGATTGACCGTCTTTTCCATAAATTTCATCAACATACATCGCTTTTTGCTATAATAATGCGCAATTTTTGAAAACTGATATTTCCGCCTTCGACCTTTATTTTACAGTTAACAAATGGGTGAAATACGACTTTAGGTATAGTTGTTACGATGTCAATTGGAACCTGTAAATCTTAAAGCACAGGATCGCATGCACTTCTCCTGAAATTTCTTCTTATGCTTTGACCATGGTGTGTCTCATAATTTATACTCAAATAGCAATTCGGCGAGTCCGGTATTGGTAAACTAGTCCTAATTGACCACGGCGCGCTGGTCATCAAAGCAAACCTGTGTTGGTCCAGTAGGTCGTAAATAATTTTTTTGTATGGTACACGGGTTCACTTAGCTTTGCCGCTTTACCAGTGCCGTGTAGAGCATTGCTTGGAGGGGTATTTTGTTGGTACAGTACGTATTATTATTAATTAGTTGATATTATTATTTGTTCATATCGTAACCAGTAAAGGGTA
The DNA here is from genome assembly GCF_000390285.2 of Anoplophora glabripennis. Taxonomy (NCBI): domain Eukaryota; kingdom Metazoa; phylum Arthropoda; class Insecta; order Coleoptera; family Cerambycidae; genus Anoplophora; species Anoplophora glabripennis. Next base: position 124,199 of record NW_019416934.1, read on the forward strand.
AGTTATTAAAATAAATGTTATATGTAATAAGAGGAAACGGAAAAATACAAAATTAAAGAATATTTACTATTTTACCAGATGGAATGCGGCGCACAATTTATAATATGTATAAAGAAAATAAAGTTCCTACTTTAAACATGATTCGAGATAAATTAAGCGATTATCCTGATTATAATTATAAATTTAGATATTTTACGACATGCTTTATTATAATGTGATTTAAAAAGAAAAACTTGACAGTCGTATGGTAATTATATGGTAATGTAGCTCGGAATATAGTATATCTAGACGAGACAGGGCTAAATTTTTCTGGACGTTTATGGATTCCGTAAAGTTTATGAGTTAAATGTATTTATGCGGTTCCAATCGAGATCGTAACAACTATACCTTAAATTATAGGTAATTTAATTGCCTGCAATATAAAATAACTAATTTTCTGTTAGGTCGTATAGATTTTCATGGGCAGTAAAAAAAGTGAAAAGACACGTTATTTTGCCACTTTGCGTCAATTCTTTCGGATCAATTTTTTTATAATATCATTCTACATACTCTTTCTCGTCATAAAGTGCAATAAAATACGAATATTTTTTTTTACATTCAAACTCTAATTATTGAGGTTTTGCGGGTTTCCCTCATTCCTCATTTAGTCGTTACTGGGCGCACACGCGGCCTACTGAATAATAATAAGCCGCCCACTCTCCCACACAAGTGTCCGACTTCTGGGCTAATCCTTGCGTAGAGATACTATTATTTATTTATTTACTAGCAACCCGCCCCGGCTTTGCACAGGCAAATATAAAATAGCCTATGTTACTCCGAGGAGATGAAGCTTTCGGTAAAATTGGTTGAGTAGTTTTTGAGTTAAATCGTAACAAACAAAAAACCAATCATATTTCATCTAATGCGACCCTAATATTAATTTTAAAATAATTCACGATATATCTATATACCTAAAGACAACAAACGAACTCAAAACTAAAAATGCAAAACCTTTAAATTTAAAACAATATAGGTAACTACCAACAATGTGAAAACAAAANTATTTGTACATCAATTATTTTAAAAAAATATCTTTTTTACTTTTTAAATGTAATTGTCAGTTGGTGGTTTTTAAATAATAAATTTTAACCGGCACATTTTTTTAATATTTTTTGCTTCATTAAATGAGCCAGGGGAACAAGCGCCCCCGTCTGCCCCACCGTAGCTACGCCTATGTCTTTAGTAGTATTACTAATTATTAGCTTATAGCTAGGTATTTAGTATTAAAGAGCATAAACATATGATTTCATGTGATGATAATTTTTAGAATTATAATTTGAATTAGCTTAATATTTAATAGCCTAATAGTCGGTGGTCGAGCGGTTCGAGGCACTTAAAACTTTTTGAAAATAAAAGTTTAATCCTTTTTTTAATTGTCCTTAAAATCCTGGCCCGATACGTCCAACAGTTAATAAACAATTAACATTATAAAAAAAGCTATCTTGTGAACAAAGATTCTTAGGTGACTTCTTTATTTTTAATTACCGTGAAAATAAGCTCTATTTAATGCAAAAAGAGCGAATTCCCGAGCGACCTTTGCCTGACCTTGGGAGAATTTATTTGTAATGCTGTTTCGCACTTCTTACTCTGTCGTGAAGAGCAACTTAATTTCAACTTTTTGAAATTTTTCTTTTTCGATACGTTTGTTTGGATCAATTAAAACCTATGTCTACGATATTAACTTCTAAAATTAACGTTTAGTAATTAATCAATTAGTTGCAAAAAAACTAACGAAATTAATTAACTAATACCTGGAGCAACACGGCTTTTACGGTCAATCGAATCGGCCTTTGGCACACATGCTGGACATTGGATTGACAGTCTTTTTCATAAATTTCACCAACATACATCGCTTTTTGCAATAATAATGCACAATTTTCGAAAATTGATATTTCCGCGTTCGACCTTTATTTTACAGTTAACAAATCGGTGAAATACATTAGGTATAGTTGTTACGATGTCAATTGGAACCTGTAAATCTTAAAGCACAGGACCGTATGCACTTCTCAAATTTCTTCTTATGCTTTGACCATGGTGTGTCTCGTAATTTATACTCGAATAGCAATTCGGCGGGTCCGGTATTGATAAACTAGTCCGCCTGATGTAGAATTGACGGCGGCGCGCTGGTCATCAAAGCAAACCTGTGTTGGTCCATTAGGTCGTAAATAATTTTTTTCTATGGTACACGGGCTCACTTAGCTTTGCCGCTTTACCAGTGCCGTGCATTGCTTGGCGGGGTATTTTGTTGGTATAGTACGTATTATTATTTATTAGTTGATATTATTATTTGTTCATATCGTAACCAGTAAAGGGTAAGTTATTAAAATAAATGTTATATGTAATTATCAAGTAATTTAGCGTGGCTCTCTGGAGAATCTTTGAAGCGGAGGATAACGAAATAACTCGGGAAAATCCCCAAATAGTGGATCCGGTTTTTGTCGAAAGTATCGAAACACACTCAGAACGCGAGTACGAGAGAAGGTTTCCAAACCGAAGGTTGCCATCAAGGAGGACATCACCTACGGTATTCCGCAACTTAGCTGCAACCGCCACTTTTCAAAAGGCACCGGGTCAAGGACGTCCCAGGATTAATAGGGAAGCGGAGGTCCTTGACGCTATTGAACAAGATCCTACGACTAGCATACGGAACATTTCAAGGCAAATAAATGTTCCTCGGCCAACGGTACTACATATCTTAAAGATTTCCTTAACAGAATTGATTAGATGTGCTACTAACATTTCAGGTTGGAAGAATATTAAAGCGACAAGGTCTACATGCCTATCACTATCGACGTGTACATGGCTTGATACCAGAAGATTTTGCGCCACGTATGCAATTTTGTCGCTGGATTTTGTCGCTGGACAACGAGCAAGCTTCCAAAATTTTGTGGTGTGACGAAGCTACTTTTACCCGAAATGGAAAATTAAATTTTCATAATTCTCATTATTGGGAAGAAGAGAACCCACATGTTGTTCGGAGAACAAACTTCCAGCAACGGTTTTCCATAAATTTATGGGCGGGAATAATTCACGACACTCTGATTGGACCTATTGAAATTCCACAACGTCTCAATTCAAATCTTTATTTAAACTTACTTCAAGAAAATCTTCCCCAAATTCTCGATGATCTGCCTCTAAATTTACGACGTAACATGTTTTTTCAACACGATGGAGCCCCGGCACATAGTGGTCGCAATGTTCTAAATTTCCTAAACGAAAATTTCGCTGGACGGTGGATAGGGAGGCACGGACCGGTAGCTTGGCCGCCGCGTTCTCCCGACCTAACCCCGCTGGACTTCTTTTTCTGGGGATATCTAAATCAAAAAGTTTACGCCACCGAAGTCGATACCCGTGAGGAATTGCTGCAGCGTATCAATGATGCAGCCAATGAAATTCGTCAAAACCGTTTTAGCATCTTAATAGCTTCGAGAAGTGTTACACGTAGGGCAAGACTTTGTATCAGAGAAGGTGGAGGGTTTTTTGAACAGTTTTTAAAATAGCTTGTTGTCTGTTATCAAAATTAAGTTTCCATCTTATGATCCCTTCGAAAAGTGACGGTTGCAGCTAAATTGCGGAATACAGTGAGGAATGTCCTCCTTGATGTCAGCCTTCTGTTTGGAAACCTTCTGCCGTACTCGCGTTCTGCCGCGCAGCATTACCATCGCAAAAGCCATAAACAAATCATCATATCATAATTGTTCTACATCAATAATGTGTATTACTGATTACGTATTAAATTATTATTATTATTTTTTGTTTAAATTACTATGAAATTGACCAAAGTGGGATTAATTCAAGAGCGATTTTCTCAGAAACCGTTAAAGATAACGATTTGAAACAAGAGTACCTTTTTAACGTAAAACAGTTCGGGAAAACGGAATTTGCTGTCCAATTTGTTAAAAAGTCAAAGATGAAAAAGTTACACACGCAAAGTACCAAGGGCCCCCCCGTACCCACCCCAATGGACCTTGTGGAAATAAATGGATTAGTCCATCAAATTGCTCATCAAAATTTAGCTGTGTATACCAAATTTCATTCATTTATCACAACGCGATTGAGAGATATTGCAAAAAAATGATTTCCATTCCTCCCTCTTCAATGGGTCCCTGTGCCCTTAGGAAGCATTTCCGGACCCATGTTCATATGAACTTTTTTACTTAGTTTTGATCATAGAATCGGCCTGTTCAGGGTTGGCAGCTAATTATGAGACACCCTGTATAAAATAACTAATTTTCTGATAAGGTCGTAGATATAGATTTTCATAGGCCGTAAAGAAAGTGAAAAGACACGAAATTTTGACACTAGGCGTCACTTCTTTCGAGTTAATTTTTTGATATTATCATTCTACATACCCATCCTCATCATAAAGTGCAATAAAATGTCTATTAATAATTTTTTTACGTTCAAACTCTAATTATTGAGGTTTTGCGGGTTTCCCTCATTCCTGTACTGACTGGTGCAACCACAATTTAGTGGTTTCTGGGCGCACGTGTGACCTACTGAATAATAATATGCCGCCCACTCTCCCACACAAGTCTCCGACTTCTGGGCTAATACTTGCGATTAGAATGAGGGGTAGACATATTATTATTTATTTATTTATCTATGAAGTAGATAAATATCGGCACTTTAAAATATTATTCTAAGTACATATATTTCAAAACATGCGTAAAACTATTTTTGTTACTGTTTCCGTACTTAGGCTCCGTGTTATATTTCCATGTTCAGTAATTTATCAAACGCCTTAGGAAAGCAGTATGCGTAGACTAGCCGTGCCAATAAGTAACGCGATTTTTTATGGTCCTACTGCGGGCTCAGGATAAACCTCTCCTTCCTATAAATCATTATCCTCGACACGTCGATCTTTAGCGGCGGAGATATTACTTCTCATTTATTTCCGAGGAAATCGTTCGAGGAAAAAATCTCAACCTGATGCCCCACTTGCGAGGTTCCCATCAAACTGATTGAAACATTATAAAAACATGCACTCCACCGGCCGCCCATTTATCTTCCTTAGCGCAATCTCGAACTTTAAAATTTCCGAACTGCTTTGGTTCCCGGCTCGCTTTTTAATATTGTTAAAAGCAATAAGTGCCTCCGCAGGGTCTTGATTTCTTTTTCCAACTTTTTGGACCATCGATCGACGGAGTGCTGTCGAAGGATTTTCCGTTTGAGTCGAAGTTTGCCAAGTCAGACGCAAAAATATACCTGTGTAGGAATAAAATTGACATTCCTTTCTTTGATGAAAGATTGCGTGATAGCTGCGTACAACTTTTCCAAATGTGCACAAAAAATCACCAATTTAATTTCAAATGTAATTTGAATTAAATTTTTGCAAACTTAATTTCAGAATGCGGTGCTTGTTTTCGGTTTAGTCAGGTCTGTTACAGAAAACTTTAATTTGTATTTCAGAAAGTGTAAATTAATTTTCAGGAAATATAGATCTCACAATTATCAAGTTCTTTTTGATGTGTATTGAGATTATTTTTTAAATTTAGTTTCACTTATTCTTTTTTTTTGAATACTTAGAACTAATTTTGAAATTCATTAGATACATTTTGAAATATATACGACACATTTTAAGATATTATTTACATTTGGTGTCAATAACATGAGGTCAAGGGTTAAAGGTCCATGAGGAAGGTTAGAGAACAGTGAAATGTCATTAGTTGTATCTTAAAAGTCATTGGAAAAGTAGGATGTCAAAGACCAATAAACGAATATCAGAGATAAAAAGAATTGTCTATGACCAAAGGTCAAAGGTTTTGTATTTGTAACACAATTCTAAATATTTTAATTTCGAAGTTTTTGAAATATTTGGAGGAATTTTGAGGTGGGTTTTTAGACGTATTTTGTATTTTTGAGATGGTATTTTGATGTATTTGGCATATTTCGAAGATTTTTTGGACTTTTTAAGGTTTCGCAAGGATTTAAGATATTTAGAATGATTCGATAATATTTGATATTTTGGATTTGAAGTTTTGAGTAGGTATTTCGATAAATGTTAAGATTTTTTTTAGTATTTCAGATTTTTCAATTGACCTGGAAGGATATTTAGGTGTTTCAGTTTGAAAGTATTTTGCTTTTTTTTCATCAATTGTTGCTATTTTGCAACATCGGTAATAAATTTAAATATTTTTTACTTACATTATATTGTGCAAAATTCAATTCTAAAACTTTTTTCCTCTTCAATATTCTTCCAAAATGCATAGGCTCCAAGGTATAAGTAAAAAACTCAGATAAAATAGGAATTTTTTAAAATTTTTTAAACATTTTTGCAATTTTGAAAATGTTCCGGACCTCGCCCAGATCTAGGGATCTACACTTTTATTATGTGAGTCAGTGGTGGTTTTACCATAAGAGCTGCGGACATATTAAATATCAACAAAATACATATTTAAAGAATCCAAATGTACTTGCGCTAAAATAAATCTAGGAGCTTATATTATTATTTATTACGACGCGAGCTACGCTCCTTAATATATGCAACCACATACACAAAATGTGTGCACAGCGAACGATTAGATGCGCCCTTTGTTTTTATTGGCTAATCAGGCACGTGACCCAGTACACTTTTATATGGGTTTTTGTGGCTGCAACAACGACAGCCACTGCCACTGCTGCAGTAAATACAGTAATATTTCGTACGTGGTATGTGGTGGTTTATTTCTGCGAGCGGCACGTGTGAATATTTTCGTTTAGGCGTCTACGGATATTATAGTTATTAAAATGAATGAAGTTTCGTTTAAAAAAAAAAAGTTAATTTGGTTATCTGCCTTATGAGGATAAACTAAAAATAAAAGAATTAGGTGGGCCAACACCACAATTAAATACTGAAATTAGTGGAACAAACCGAAGTAAAAGTTATAAAAAACAATTTAACAATAATGTATACACAAAAGCAGAGTGGGTGTGCGGGTGTGATTTAAAAAATACACTGTTTTGTTTTCCGTGCTTAGTTTTCGGTGGGGATAAAGCATGGATATACAGTGTGAAAGATTTAAGTAATTTAAGTCATTAGGTAAAATAAACATAAGAAGTCAGTTATATTTTGCATATTGGGATAATATACGGAAACACAATGACACAGGTAACGAAAAATCGTTATGTATTATCTAAAATCATAGATTGCATAAAATTTTGCGGAGCTTTCGAATTAGCCCTTCGCGGACACGACGAGACAGAAAATTCGGACAACCCTGATNGCCAATTAATTATCTCGTCGCCGAACAGGTGTTGAAATAATAAAAATCACTTTAAAAAATGATGTATTAATCAACAAGAAGCAAGTTCACAATTACAAGTTAAATTTCACACTAAATGAAATAAGCGAAGCAGTTCCTTATATAATAAAATAAAAGCATTCTCAGCAAAAGATAAAGAAGTTGACTTTACTTCTAAAGTTCACCTATTTTTTTACGGTGCTTTCAAAAATGCAGTAAATTACTGGGTGTTCCATTTAAAATAACATAACGCTTTCCCTGGACACCCTGTATATCTCAAAATATTTTTAAAATGTAGCCGTAATCAACGTACACATACCCACCTAAACAGGTTTCTGTAACATTTGCCGAAAAACATTATCGAAATCACAGCGATGCGTACACGTCAAGTGCCAGGACACGACTGAGCGCTGGGCTCCAAATCAGGCTCCAAAGTGTTTTCACCAAAGTCGCTCTATAAGCCAGTCTAGGTGGTCTATGTGTATACACAAAAGTAGAGTGGGTGTGCGGGTGTGATTTAAAAAATACACTGTTTTGTTTTCCGTTCTTAGTTTTCAGTGGGGATAAAGTAAAGATTTAAGTAATTTAAGTCATTAGGTAAAATAAACATAAGTTAGTTAGATTCTGCATATTGGGATAATATACGGAAACACAATGACACAGGTAACGAAAAATCGTTATGTATTATCTAAAATCATAGATTGCATAAAATTTTGCGGAGCTTTCGAATTAGCCCTTCGCGGAAACGACGAGACAGAAAATTCGGACAACCCTGATGTTTTTTGTGGACTCACAAATTTTAGTGCAGATCTTGACGTATTAAAAGAACATCTAGCCACATGGGTATGACCGGGATTTTCTGTGATTGTACCGGGAATTAGCTGTAGGGTCCCGGATTTCGGATTTGCACGTATAACTCCCGAAATATAATATGATGTACATATTTATAAAAAAAAATAAAGAAAATATCATAACACGGCGAGGAAAATTAAAATTCAATTCAAAACAATATTCAATAATTTAATAAAATATATTTAGTTTATTTCAATTTATTTATACCGTAGTAGGTAATTCGCGAATAGATATTTCAAAAAGGTATCAATTTCAAAAATCGTTCTTGTGAAAATCTGTATTTTTGTATAAATGGACTGTTCCTTGAAATTCAGAAGTGCCAGGAAAACGTGTGACCTTGAAAATTTTAAAATTTTTTCAGTACAACTCACATTGTGAGTTGTACTGGAGGTAATCCAGAAAAAAATTGCTTGCCCCCTCTCACATCCACCTCAAAACAGATCCGCCCTGATCTATAACTTATTGCGAAGGAGATCAGTTTTTATAAATATTTATTAAAATATTTTTTCAGGAAATTCAATTGCGTTTGATTTATCGCTTTTCAGTTCGACTTCAGCGGCAGCTCCGCAACAAATCACAAACCCGAGAGCGCAACGGCACCGAGCCAGGAGCCAAGGAAGCCGGGAGCCGTTAAGTGAAGTAATGATGACAATTACCCGTCACGTGACCTATAATTATCACTCAACGGTCGCAGCGTTATAGCGCCCCAGGGAGTCACTCGCCGGGGTCTGCCCGGGCCCCACAAGACTCTCCGACACGCAAACTACCGTGCAGGTTCCATTGTCTGCCTCCATGCAGGATATCGTTCGCTAAATTGCCAATTCCTATGTTTAAAAACTTCTTAATGGACGGCGCGGTCCTGAGCAGAGTCGACGGCACGTGGTAATTGAGTGTTTTATGATGATTGAGGATGAAGCTCTTTTTTTCGGTCGTAGTACAGGGTGTTGTCACACGAAGAGCGAGAAAATAGAGTCGATGTAAACAGATGCAAAAGGCAGGGTAGTTTTCATTTATTATTCATAGTACAGCCAAAATTAATCAAAATTTCATGTAAATGCGCCCTTCTAATAAATTCGCTGATCGAAAGCATAACGGAATACACGCAGGTCCAGAAGTCTATTACACTGTAAAAAAAAATCGGTGTGAGTGAAAGCAATAAAGGTTCGGTGTGAATCCATTGAGGGAAATTATTGAGTATATTTTCACTTAATTTTGATCATTTTACTCATTTGTATGATTATATTTAAACTTAAGCTGTGTACTTTCACTCAAATATAGGTACGCCTTTAATAAACTCGTACTTGGTGCATTTGTACCTAAATCGGAGTAAATATCCCACTCTTGTTCATGTCCAGATGCATTGTCTTTGTCTGTTCCCATCGTTCCGTTAGGTTATCTCGTGACCGTGGCGTGGTGGATGGCAGAATGGCGTATGGTGTGCTTTAGAGTTGGACAAGTGTCGGTTTATCTGGATATTCTAGTGAAAATTGTATTTAAATGCAGATTTAATTACAATAATTAAAGACACAAGTCTCGATTAATATTTGGTTAAATAAACGGATAGTTAAATTGTTATCTACAGGGTGTTAAAAAAGAGTGAAAAATATTTAAGGAGGTAATAGTATGAACCAAAATAAGCAGAAAAGTCTCAATAAACATGGGTCCGCAAAGTAACGGTTGCGGAGATATGGAATGTTTTATGTTTTTTAGCCCCTTTTTTTATTTTGCAAAAACGTTGTGTATTTTCTTATAATAGTTGGTTGATGTTTAGTGAAATAAACAGTACGTATTTGACAGTTGTTCTCAGTGCACAAGTTTTCTTTCGCTATGGCTGGTTACTCTAACGCAGAATTAACAGACATGCATTTCATGTATGGTCGTGCTAATGGGAACGCCACCGAAGCGCGACGTCTTTATGTTGACGCTTATCCAAATCGCCAGATTCCTTCACAACGCATGTTTGGAAGAATTCACCAAAGATTGCGTGATACCGGTTCCTTGAGCAAACAGTGCCATTTATCCGGAAGACCAAGGTCGGTATCCACTCCTAGAGCAGAAGAAGAAATTCTAGCACTGGTAGAGCAGAATCCAGGTACGAGTGTGCGGAGAATATCAGCCGAGGTAGGAATTAGTGGTCCTCTTGTTTGGAGAATCCTTCACGAGCAACTGCTTTATCCATACCATGTGCAACGAGTACAGGCCTTAAATCCAATAAATGATCATCAAGCACGTTTGGTTTTTTGCCGCTGGTTTCTACGTCATGATGCTGAAGACCCTCGTTTTCTTGCAAACATTCTTTTTACTGATGAGGCCGGGTTCACAAGAAATGGAGTGTTTAATTTTCACAATACGCATATTTGGGCCGACGAAAATCCTCATGCTCTAATAGAATCTGGACATCAGGCACGTTTTTCATTAAACATTTGGATGGGTATTGTAGGTGACAGGTTTCTAGGTCCTGTTGTTTTACCAAACCGATTAACAGGCGCTGCTTACCTCAACTTTCTGCAGAACACACTGTATGAGTTTTTGGAAGACATTCCTTTGAATCAGAGGCAACAAATGTGGTTCCAGCATGATGGTGCTCCAGCTCATTTTTCCATGGCCGTTAGAGAGCATTTACACCAAACTTTTCCACATAGATGGGTAGGAAGGGCCGGACCTGTTTTATGGCCTCCAAGATCGCCTGATCTGAACCCTCTAGATTTCTTTGTTTGGGGATATTTGAAGACATTAGTGTATGGTACTCCTGTAAATAGCCTGGAAGAGCTGCAGCTACGGATTAATCAAAAGTGTCAAGAAATCCAAACCAAGGAGGGTGTTTTCGAAAGAGTTCGAATATCGTTGAGACGAAGATGTCGTGCCTGCTTGGAAATGGACGGAGGGCACTTTGAACATCTTCTGTAACTTTGTTTTTTGTTTGTTAAAAGCTTCCTTTGTCGGTTTATTCCTAATAAAATAAAATGTTTGAAAAACGAATAGTGGTCCATATCTCCGCAACCGTTACTTTTCGGACCCATGTTTATTAAGACTTTTCTGCTTATTTTGGTTCATACTATTACCTCCTGAAATATTTTACACTCTTTTTTTAACACCTTGTATAATTACGTATTTGTAACGTACAATGTAGGTTATGGCAATTTATTTATTCGATCAATGAACCAATCGAGACCTAAATTATTGCCTCTAAAACAAATTTGTATTGAAACCACCATGACTGTTTAGTAGATTATGTCAATGATATTTAAATTAAAATATTAAGAAAATATAAAGTGATGCAAAACCACTTGAAACGTTAATAATATGGAAGCATTTATTAAGTAAATTGTAGACCTAATTTCAAATAACATGGCTTTTACCCAAACATACAAAAATAAATTATACAAAAGTTATTAAAAAATAACGATTTTCGCCTCTTAACTTCAAGGGTTAATATACATGTATACTATCAAAAAAAAAAAACAGTAATTATTTTTACAATATCTCTACAATAGCGTCTAATTAATTTCAACACTGTATATCCTAATTAATCATTTATAAGTGATTTATTTTTGCACTCAATATTTAGTTAATTAAAAACCAAGTCTGAGTAAAAAATGACCCAATAATAAATTTAAATTATATTAGTGAAAAAGTCACTCAATTCATATTAGCAGTAACTCATATTTGCGTAAAACTCACTCATTTCTGATGCACTAGTTTTACTCAGTTATACTCATACTAATAGAGTGAAAATTTCACTTAATCGGATGTGAACAGAAATTGATACATTATTGAGTAAAATTGAGTGAAATTTGAATGATTTTTTTTACAGTGTACCTACAGCCATTCCTGCTGCCAATTTGAGAACATTTTCATCAGTTCCAGAGATTTTTTTAACCAAATAAAAATCGTTAATTACGTTTTTTTTATTTTAATTTTAAAATACATCACACTTGCAAATATGATTGATTTATATAATAAATAAATATATCCCTGAAAGTGTTATCCTGTGACTTTACTGATATTTGCTTTTCTTTAGTGTAACATTGCAGAATATTTTCTATTGACTTCAAAATAAAACTCTCATAATCTTACTAGCAACTGTATTAAATAAGAGTAGTAGTTACCAAACATACATACATGTGAAATTAAATAAAAGTTTGTAATTAATGCTAGTGCAGCAATTTCGTCAATAACCACTAAATTATTATTTGACTTCAAACATTTATATTCGAATCGTATACACTATTGTCATGTTGTGACATACTACACTGTAGATATATTACCTATTACAGAAAAACAGAAATACATTATTCAAGTAACTTCTCTTTGTCTTTTCATATTAATAAATACAAAAATAATAGATAATACTAATACACAAATGATAAATACTAATAAATAAAAGGATAAGGGCAGTAGTATGGGATTTTAGTTGAGCTTCCCATTAACAGTTGACGCAATTGAAGAATAGTCTAGCATGTCACGACTGGCCGCCAAATTCGCTTCACTTTTATATTTACATCGCCAGTTAAATAATAGACCAGGGCGGATTTGTTTAGAGGTGGATGTGAGAGGGGGAAAGTAATTTTTTTCTGGATTACCTTCAGTACAACTCACATAATAAAAGTGTAGATCCCTAGATCTGGGCGAGGTCCGGAACATTTTTAAAATTGCAAAAATGTTTAAGAAATTAAAAAAACCTATTTTATCAGAGTTTTTTATTTATATCTTGGAACCTATGCATTTTGGAAGAATATTGAAGAGGAAAAAAGTTTTAGAATTGAATTTTGCACGATATGGTGTAAGTTAAAAAAGTTAAAATTTATTACTGATGTTGCAAAATAGTAATAATTGATGAAAATAAGGCAAAATAATCAAGGCCATTCTAATTTTGGTAAAGAAAACTTTAGGGTATAATAAAACATCACACCAAATTTCATTAAAATTGGTTCGATAATTTTCGCAAAATAATTTTTTGAAAAATATTAAAAAAAAAATTCGAATTTTCAAAATGTTGCACAACCTCAAATAAAGCATCTAGATCCTACTTGAAAATTTTTTCACATAGAAAAGACCGCTCAAATGGTTTTTGAAAAATTGAAATCGCTTGAGTAGGACAGCCACAGTAAATTTTTAAAGTTAACACTCTTTTTTTTTAATTTTTAAACAATTATAGTACATAATTTGCAATTTATTTTTTTTTAAATTGAAATTTTATGGTAGGTACTGTTTTTTTAATTTTATCTGTATTTTTATATATTTCCAAATAATTTTTTTTATATATATTAAAACAAAAATTATTTAAATAATAATTATTTTAATTGTTATAAACAAAGTTTATTATTTCAACACTCTGAATATGAATGTATTTAGTTATAATTATTACAATTATTGTAATATTAATGTAATGTAATGTAATATTACAATTATTGTAATAATTATAACTAAATACATTCATATTAAGAGTGTTGAAATAATAAACTTTGTTTATAACAAAATATGTGCAAATTAGACAGTTGGCATTATGATATTCGAATTCCTTGGCTCAAATTTAAAAAAATATATATCGAAATTGGTCCATTAGAAGCCGAGATAATGCAATTTTTTTCGTACCTTCGCATTTTGAACCTCCGAATTCAGTCTCGGAGCGAAAGCCCCCTCC
>NW_019416934.1:138798-185789 GCF_000390285.2 Anoplophora glabripennis
CTTTCCGCAGCTCCTTTAATTGTTTGTTATTGTTATCACGATTATTCTTTAAAATAAAGTTATATAGTCATTAACGTTATTGAAACTGACAGCTGCTATACAGCTCGTTGAGAAATGAGGTTAAGTTGGTCGCTATAAGCTACTCCCTACGTCCAATGTGTCAGAGCCAACTTCGACCACGTTTTTATTTGAACGCTCTTTATATGAAGATATGGAAATGGGGTCATTGAATATAAGTTTAATGAAAGTTCTTAACTTTTAAGCTTTCAGTGAAAGTCATCATCACCTCACATTAATATTATATGTTTTGAAGAATTTCGATAAAACATGAAAAAGAAAAGGTACCTGTAATTTTATTTATATCTCGCATTTTTTTTTTGCATATCCAGTTTTTAAGACTTACCTACGTCAATCGGATATGCCGCAATATTGATTCTAGCTTCGCTCTAATTTTACGTTATACCCGCAACAATCCCACTAACGAGTAATTAGTTTGTTATTCGTCTATATAAAATATCATTGAAATTTAACGAGATTTAATTTGCGGAGATTAGGTGCGTCAAAGCGAAGGACGGAGCGCATGAAATATCCGCGGTTCGGCCGAGCGCCGGGAAATAACACAAATCGACGGGATGAGCACAGACTCTAATTCGTCAGGATTTTCCAAATCATATCATCGGGGGCTCGCTTTGTGTGCTGGTAACTGCCCAGTGGCCGGCGTTCTCTGGGGAAATTCAATCAGCTAGTCGACGAACGGTCAATCTGACGCACAGGGACGGACTGGCAAAGCTGGTCTCGGAAAATGAAAATTTAGGAAATATTTTCCTTGTTTATTTCTTTCTTTTGAAACTAATATTTAATTGTTCCAAAGTATAGATTACAATCTTTTCCAAATTCTTAAAAGACAGGAAACAAATGATACTCTTTTTTTATCTTGTATAACTACTCGTATATTAAAATATTAAAGCAGCTGTGCTGATACCGATAAACCTCCAAATTTTATTGATGGAGACTCGAGAAAATAGAAAAGTACAGTTGAAATGTATAGACTATACATGTACGTAAAGAGCAAAAACATGTGATTGACTGTTTGTAAGATATCGTAATAGAAAGTGTTCTGTCTAGCCGATAGTGATTAATGACTTAGGAAAAATGTCAAACGAAGTTGCTAGATATCTTGGATTGCACAAGTATACGGGTCATAGTTTTTGATGGTGATCTGGCACCATGCTTGCAGACGTATAAGGTATACTAAAGTTGAAGCGGTATGGTGACAGGAAATGATCCAGGACGGCATAAAAGGGAGTGGAAGAACCAATTCTACACAAAACTGTGATATAATACTAAATTTTACGCAGAGAGCCAGCTAAGGAAGCATCAAACAATGTCATTGCCGCTACTGATGTTTATAATTATAGACTTTTTAACTGGAATCATGCAATAAAAGCGTGCGAGCATTTGACACGATCGTAAAGAAGTGATATAAACTGTACAATTTGTGACTCTGAGTTTTTGCTATCAAAGTGTATACCTTAAACTTCACTCTGTACCACACAGCAGCAACATGTAGATAATAGATCAAAAACTCATCAGTATAGCCTTTCCGAAGTCAGTTGAACATGTATAAAAATTCGATATTATCTGGCGGTGTTTCATTTTGTTCTGTTTCAAAAGGTCTCACACCAAATTCCGCATTGCTGCACTGCACTGCTAGGCAGTTTGTCAACGAATGAAATTTATGGTCGGTCGCCCAGTACGGCTGTGTGTGTGCGGCGTTTGACCGCGCGCGCATTCTTCAATTGGGCGACCAAACCTGTATGGGTATGGCTAAATAAATATGGGAACAAGTTTTTCAAATAACGAGCGTTCAAATAAAAACGTGGTCGAAGTTGGCTTTGACACATTGGACGTAGGGAGTAGCTTATAGCGATCAACTTAACCTCATTTCTCAACGAGCTGTATAGCAGCTGTCACTTTCAATAACGTTAATGACTATATAACTTTATTTTAAAGAATAATCGTGATAACAATAACAAACAATTAAAGGAGCTGCGGAAAGTGTCCCCCAGCAGCTGCTGAAAGTGTCCCCCTCCTTGTTCCAAGCACTTTTCACACCTGTTCCTCAAAGAATTAAAGACATTTAATCAGACATCAGACATTTAATAAGACATCTAAGATGCTCGGGGTATTGTTAATCTTGTCTATAAGTCGAGCCTGCAGATGGTTTAAATCAGGAATAGGCAGTTCAAAAATAGTGTTTTTAAGGTAAGGCCACAAAAAGAAATCACACGGCGTAATATCACATGACCTCGGTGGAAATTCATGTTCAGCATTGAGACTTATTAGTCGATTTTGGAAAACTTCCCTCAACATATTCATCGTCTCGCCTGCCGTATGTGCCCTTGCGCCATCTTGTTGAAAGTAATTTCGTTTTCTTCCAGCTGGTTAACAAAAGGAGCGATAATTTCTTCTCTATACCTTTGCGTAATAAGAGTACCATTAAAAAAAATAGGTCCATAAATCCTCCTTCGATTGAGAGCACACCAAACTCCAATTTTTTGAGCGTGTAGAGGTTCCTCGACAAAAAAGGTATCTGGTTTTTCAGAAGACCACATTCTCATATTCTGTGAGTTTACGTAACCACTTAAATGAAACCAGGCTTCATCAGAAAAAAAGGTGATATTATGAAGTTCACCGTAGTTGTTTAAAAACCATTCACAAAATACAGCCCGTCGCGGAAAATCAACTTCATGAAGTTCTTGCTGACAAGTTAAACGATAGGAGAACAAACGCAAATCTTTTTTTAACACTGTGTGGCAGGCACCGACTGATACTCCCACCATTTGTGATAAAACACGTACAGAAGTTCTTGGCGCATTTTCCATTATTTGTTGGACATTTTCTTTTAATTCTTCAGTCCGCTTTTTAGGTCGGCCGCTTCCTTCTTTTCTTGTTACACTGCCCGTTTCACGAAAAACATTAACACAACGCTGAACTGCACTTTGAAAAATTTTGTACTCAACAACGCCGGGAAATTGATTTTGAAATTCTATGAAACATGCCTCAATAGAATACTTCCATATTCCATCAATCTTGCGTCCATTTCTAAAGTAGGACTCTATGATAAACACTTTTTGTTCTTGAGAAAACACCATTTTAAACGCTTTTTAAAACGAAAATATTCAAATTGATAGCGGCGATATAGCGCTTTGACAGATGACGTTTAATTTCATTTGCTATACGCTACGCCCTACGTCCAAATTTTCAGAACCAACTTGACCACGTTTTTATTTGAACGCTCGTTATTTCTATGCCGAGTTGTTGCGTGTATGCTGCCTGGCTCTTTGGTCTTCAATTGAGATCGGAAAGACTATAACTAGAAGAAGGTTTTAACCGTCAAAATAACTATTCGAGATCATAAAGGATTCTTTTAGAAGTTTGTAAAAACAAGTTACTATTAAAAATTGTATGCCTCTTAATATTTTTCCATATATTGAACCTGTCACGGTTAAAAGCCCAAAAATCATGATAAACAAGAAGGTTAATTTAACAATAGACATTCATGGAGCTTGTAAAAGAGAAAAACTACTAAATATGACAATACGAAAGGCAAAGGAAATCGTTAAAATTGCTGACGGCAAGACACATAGCCAGAGAACAGGAAATTTCGGATACCTTGCACCCTTAGTTGACTAAAGATTGTAGATTTTTCAGTACATATGCTAATGGAAAATGTGCCAGTCAAGTGGCTACTGTTTTGGATGCTCTGTAGTGACTATTCCAGCTGAAGCTGAGACGGGCATTATCTTCACCAAAAGTCCTAAGAACTGGAAGTGTATTTCACTGGTGGAATTGAAAACTATATTACAAATAAAATTCAAGTTTCAAATACAATATCTGCGAGACGAGTTGAAGTTATTAATTTAGTTGTTGTCAGCAACGTTTCTTGATTCATAATAATCAATCGAACACTAATAGGCGAGCGGTTCACCCCTAAAAAGATACTTCTAAATGAAGGTAACCGACTAAATTTTTAAAACAAAAACCTACAGCATGAAACTTTTTAATTTTATAAAGTATATTTTTCTGATAATTTACATATTTTTTTTTATACGTTTCGGCGTGGTCAGTCACTTGTTATAAACAAAAAGTTGTAAAAAAATTACTCGCCGAATGGCTTTGAACAGTTTTTATTTGCAAAATGGAAACACCTTTTGTTCTCTGACAAAAATTCGAAAAATGTGTCCTTTCCGAGATATTTACAAAAAAAGTGACGTAATCGACAAACTTTCGGAATTTTTTTCTAAAAAACTACCGAACAGAGTTTAATTCTAAAAAAAGCATAATAGTTGGCAAAACTTCTACTTTAACATATATTTTTTTGGTATAGGTCAATTATTTTATTGAAGGTTTAAAGCGAGTAAAAAAAAACAGTCTTTTAAAGAAAATCATTATAAACATACGCATCAAAATGGCGGCGTCAGTGGCGCTACGTTGCGTGCGAAACACTTCAAATTCAAATTTTCTTTTTACAATATCTTGGACTAGATTATATTTACAGTAAACATAATGTTATTAGGATATTTTTTATCGATATATAACAATAACATTTAATGATTCAATCGGCTAATGCGGAAATAACCATAATTTTTCCTACATTTATAATAATTAAATATAATTTTTGCAATTATTCTTATGGTTTTTTGAATGCAAAAATTATTATTTATGATTAAAATTATATTACTATTAATGTTACAATATTTTAAACAATTACACTATTTGATTATACTAAAAAAAAATAATTAAACTCTAGCTTGTTCGTCAAGTATAAAATAATAGTTTTTTCGAAATTAGCGCTTACTTTTTTGTTCTTAATCATAACCTTTTATTGCGCCTGATAATAGCAGAAAGACATTGCTCGATTTCCATGCATGTACGCTTATACTAATTACTTGCAAAAACCTTACTCCGGCTACAAAACCAAACAAAATGATCTTTTGAACATTTATACTGTTAACATATATCGATTAAAAAAATCATAATAAAGTTTATTGTAAATATAATCTAATCCAAGATATTGTAAAAAGAAAATTTAAATTTGAAGGTTTTTACTCGCTTTAGACCTTCAATAAAATGATTGACCCATACCAAAAAAATATATCTTAAAGCAGAAAATCTGCTGATTATTATGCTTTTTTTAGAATTAAAATTTGTTCAGTAGTTTTTGAGAAAAAAATTCCGAAAGTTTGTCGATTTCGTCAATTTTTTCACATTAAATTGTAAATATCTCGGAAACGAAGCATTTTCCGAATTTTTGTCAAATAACAAAAAATGTTTATTTTGGTCCATTTTACAAATAAAAACCATTTTCAAAGCCATTCGGAGAGTAATATTTTTTTACAACTTTTTTGTTTATAACAGACTGACCACGCCGAAAAGTATAAAAACATATGTAAATTATCAGAAAAATACACTTCAGAAAATTAAAAAAAATTCATGCTGTAGTTTTTGTTTTAAAAATTTAGTCGGTTTATGCCTTTTTTTAGGGGTGAACCGCTCGCCTATAATTTTTGTACCATTATTGAATCTTCAAAACAATATTTGATCCTCTGTAATATTGGGAACCTGAATTTGCAATTTTCTAAAATTGCTCTAGCAAAGAAAATAATGGTAGTTGATTAGTTTCAATTGTACATTTTTTTCAATTGAAATAAAAATCGATTTTGATAAATCAGACGCCGGGAATTGTAAACAGACCAAAAGAAGGTCATACAAGAGAATATTTTGAAAAAATGAGTACAAATCTTCAGAGTAATTTGGTATATCGATACTACAAAAGGAACCAGTCCGTCCCTGGCGAGCAGTAAGTTAGAACGCGGTCAATCTGCCGGACGTTGCCAGTCAAAATTCTCCAGTGCGCTCTTTCAACCCCTAACGCAAATTACACCACCCTTAAACATTTCCTCGCAAAATTCAAGATAAATTGAATTTGTTAGCGTTTTACTAACACGGGTATTTTTATTGAACAACGGAAGCATGACGTGATAAATGATTTTGAGGTTTTGTACGAAACGTCGATTTTTTACTTTCAATTCAAGCCGTGCAGATTTAGTTTCGCGCCGCAAATTCTCTATTTTTAATCTAGAACTGTTCCAGTTTCAAACAAGAACCGTGAGTGAAACTTAATTGCGCCTTTTGTTTTTCACGGCTGCCCATGTCGTGAATAAAATATTTACATGTATCGAACTGAACCATCAATAAGTTATCGGGTACGGTGGAAATTCAATTCGCATCAAAAGTAGTTAACATTGAGACGAATAAAAATAATTTATTTAGAAATCCCACGAGTTAGAGGCGCATTAAAAACGTCATTATGTCGAAATTGGAAGTAACATTTACAGCTCGTAAGGCCGGCTTTAAATAAACCATGTATTGACAGAGGACGATAACTTGACGAACGGTTCTTTGGATAGGTATGTGCGGCAGTAAATGTTAACTGCCACATTTATGGGTCAATTAACCTTAGATAGCTTACAGGACAAGTTGTACATAGTTTGGGGGGAACCAGGGACACCATAATGTGTATATGGTAGAAAGGTTTCAACCACAAAACATATAATACAAGAAGGTCGTTTTCATAATACCAAAATCGAAACACCACTGACATTAAAAGACAACAACTGGCTCCCTCACTGTGTCTGGCCGCCCAAAAAAATTGAACTAAAGATAGCCGAGACGATAATGATGATTACTTTATTATCTACCGCCGGTAAAACAGATGCCAATTTGCGCGGGCTTCTAAAAATACATTCTAAGGGTAGTATATGACACTATACTAAAATTAGAACTAATTTCAGTAATTAATTAAGAACTTTTTAATCAGGCATAGTATCATCCACAAATTGCAACAAAAATGTTGCAGTTTCTGTATGATACTATGCAAGATTAAAAAGTTCTTAGTTAATTACTGAAATTAGTTATAATTTTAGCATAGTGTCATACGACCCTAATACTACTTTCTTTTAATATTAAAAAATATATACGATATTACGATTTATAATGGTAAAATCGTATTTTACTCGTTTAAATAAACATAAAAAAAACTGCAAAATTTATAAAACAGTATTTATTAGCAATTTTAATGTGGTTATTAATGTTATAAAGAGGGATAATCCCCTCGATTCCAAATCATTGAGGCTAATTTCTAGCCATGGAATAATGGCGCGGTTATTAATGTTGCATACAAACAAACAATTCTATTCACAAACTTTATATTTTCTGTTAAACCTGTTTTCTAAACACACAAACAAAATGGAAAGTTGACGGAGAAAAAACAATCTTTTAAGAATATGAATGTTTTGACATCATAAATAAATAATAAATATTTTCCTTTTGTGTGTAAACAAACATAACCCTTTTCACTATATTTAATTGGAAAACTCAATTTAATATTTACTTACCTTTTTGCCAAAACTTCCAATATTTTTCTCATACTTACTACAAATACATAATATAATCAAGAAAAACGTCATGCTAAACAAACGTGAGTCGTGAATTTCAGTGTGGAAAAGTTAGTAAAAAATTTAAAGACACTAGATTTTACATAGTGAAAAAACTTGAAACAAACGTAACAAACTTAAAGTTACTTCCTTTTCCTCACCCCGTTCTTCGTGTGTCTGGACAAGCTCCATCCCCTCCCTGTTGCGAATCTGGCAATGCTAGTTGCACAGCCATGGTTTCAACTGAGCTGTTTTCTGCTGAATTATTGTAATAGGTACTTAGCATTTATGAGCATTTCACTACACCGGGTGATACAGTTTGGTATTCACGGTTTGTGTCTCTTTTATTTTAAAAAATAGCTATAACAAACCGTATATATTGTTGTGAAATAATATTTTGTCAAGTTGTATTTGTTTGTGTTGTGTGTTGTGTTCTTTGTTTTGTTTGTGTAAATATTTTTTTTATGTTGGTTAGCTGCTGATTGTTAAATACAAACCTTTCTTTGTTTCACCGTATGCTTTACCTCTTCCCTTGCCAGCTGATGTTAGATGCTTGTTTTATTATTAGTGATCTAGTCGGTTCTATTAATTTTAATACACAAACAAGTACAATGCAACACACCAAAAAAAATAGAGATTAAACTTTAATACAATCTTTATTCCAAAAATTTTGTGGGTTGACTTAAAACTTGCAACTTGTAATACAAATTGTGAATATCTTCCAATAATAATAAAGAATACTTTATTAATTTTGTTGTCTTTTCTAATCTAATACAATTAAATACAATACAAGGATTGTTTTTATACTTCAAGAACATTTTACTTTATTAGCAATTAATTTAAACTATTCAATTTTGAATACGTCTCTTTGTATTGCATTTTGCCTATCTTACAGGGGCATAATTTCTTATTTCCTGACAGAAAATTTAACTCTAAATATGGTTGTCCCTATTGATAAATTGGTTCGAGCTCGTGGACTTTGTGTAATTTTTAAACATAATTATGATTGATTGGCTTGTATTTATTTTTATTCAGGTAAGTTCTATAGTTTATTCTGCATTATTTTTCTAAGGTTTGATGCGATAGAAAAGTATTATTTATAGGTTATAGCTATCTGTTTTGTTTATAGTGAACTTTATTTTTATTTTAGGTATCTGATATTTGCTAACTTGAATTTTTCCTTGTTGGAAACTACGTAGATGTCCTACATACCATTTATGGGGCCACTGGAAACCTCTGTGGACTGCTTACAACTGGTAACGGAAATGTTCTCTTTGATGGCAAATTTTTTTCTTGTGGTTTTGAGAACAAACAAACTTTTAACTTTTCTGGCAAGTTTAATTTTCTTACTTGACTATTTCTTTCCTGTACAAATTTAAATTTATTGGAGCTGCCTCTCTACTCTGCATTCTCCAAAAAACCCAAGCCGTAACCAATCAATAAACTTTTGATTTTCATCCTTTCTGGATTATTCTGGTCCTATTTTTGCTTAAGGTCCCTTCACAGAATCCTTAGATGTCCTTTTTTAACAACACTTCTTCACTACACTCCTTATGACTAATAAATTTTTTTACAATGTCCTATTATTTTAACATACAATTTTATAACTAATTAATAAAATATTCCTTATTTTATGTTTTTTTATATAGATCATCTCCAGATACTTGTAAAGCCAACTTTAGTTTTGATATTTGTGAAATTTATAATTTAATTTGACAATTAATAAAATTTTAATATTATGACTTAAGTTCAATTGAGATATCTTCTATGTAGTTACTCGTCTTCCCAGGATATGTATACCAGATTCATCTATAGATTTTGAGCTTTTATTTGATATACGTCACTCTAGGTTTAAATTCTGTTTTCTCAATGTACCGAGTGTTAACAAGTGTCGATGTCATGCATTCTATCAAAAATTTATTTTGTACTTGCGAATTAAAATTAAAATTATTAATTTTATACTATGTGATAGCCTTAATTGTTACTAGTTTTATATTTAGAATCTTTATATTAACAATTTTATACTATTTTGTTGTTGCTATAATAATAGTTCATTTTTATATATACGATCCAAAGTTCGGTCAGTTAATTTTTCATTTGTGTTTCTATGTGTACATTTCCAATACGTTACAATATTTTTAAATCGCCGCTAAAACTCTATCAAATGACATTATTAGATCGTCTCCATGATAAGATATTTTTTTCTGAGTTCAACTATGTAAGGTCTATAGTTTCATTATTCATACAAATATTGCTAGAAAAACAGCAAAAAAGATGAACCCTACTTTTCGTAGCTATATTCTGAAAAATGGTAGCCAGCTGCGGAAACAAGTTAATATGTTTTTTAAAGTAACATATTTTATTTTTAAAACGATAATAATATAATAATTTGAAACAATACTTATTTCAAATGTTCAAAATGACCTCCATTTGCTTCCAAATACAGAATAGCTCTGTTTATCACTCCCTCTCTACAAACACATTCTAGTGTTTCTTCATTTAATCTCCGACATTCTACTCTTATTCTGTTTTTAAGGTCGTCAATATCATTTAAAGGCGAAGAGTAAACTTTTTTCTTTCAGGTAAGGCCAAAGATAGAAATCTATAGGAGTGAAATCCGGAGATATAGCAGGCCATTTAACATCTTTATCGAATGTTCATCTCTTTCCCTTCTGAGTTTAAAAACTCTTCTTTTCTCTTGAAAATTTCCATCTGCCGCCAAATTTCTGGCTAACTTCCTGAAAATTTTATCTGATGGAAGTTGTCTCGCTGAAAACGATGTTGGTATAAATGCCTGACAGCTTTAACGTTCTTTCGGCACTCTCCATAAATTAAAACCGTATCTAGTTTTTCTTGCTTACTGTAAATATTCATGTTATAATTAGTTATACATTTCAATGTATTATTATGAAATCTACCATGAAAAAAATCAGTGCAATTGTGGAAGATCCTCGGGATCGTCCACACTAATAATTAGTTAATTTGTTTATAATACCATAACTTGTAAACTATTCAACTTACCAGATTCCAGATTTCGTGTGAGTTATTAGACAGTGATAAGGAATGAGAGGATGCGATGCCAAAACGTTCTGGTAATAATAAAGCAGTTTATAAATATTTAATTCAAAAGTCATAAATAAATTTCTTCTGTTTATAACTTATGATCTAATCAATATTTTTTAACGCTCGAGGGCTAGTTTTGTAGGTCTTTTGAAGACGAAAAAAAAGCACTTTACTGTTTTCTCGTGGAAATGAATGGAAAAAAGTTATAAGCGAAAAATGTGAATTTACGAAATACAGGGTGTAACTAAATAAATGTAAAACATTTAAGGGGGTGATTCCTCATCGACAAAAAGATAGGATCTTTCATATAAAGAAACTTCATTGGAGCATCCCTTGTTAAGATACAGCCCCTTAAAGGGGGTACATAAAATTTGTTTAACAATTTTTTTCACAAGCACTAAACAAGTTACAATATTGAAATTAACCTGACATTTTCTACTACCAAAAAGACACTTAGCCAGTAATTTATTTGGTTTACCCCATGGTAGTAAGGGGTGGAAAACGCAACCCCTAAAATTTATTTCCAACGTAATTTTTTGTCTTATTATTTTTTTACCATTTAAAAAATTATTTCCGATAGCCTGTTTCATTCTAAAAAAAAATGTCTCTTGAATTTTTTGCCCAAATTAAACCAGTTCGCAGTAAAAAATTATTTTACGAACAACTACAGAGATACATCGTCATAAATGCGGACTGGATTTACTGTTATTTTGTAGTTACTACCTGCATTAAATGATTAAAGGGGAATAATCAAAACTAATTTAATAATAACAAAACATACAACATGTAGAAATCATAGTAAATGTTCAATATGTCTACCTTCAGACATTACGCATGCGTCTAGACGTCGGCGCATTGAGCCACGTATTCGCTCAAATATTCCTGGAGTCTCTCTAATTACCCTGCACGCATCGATAATGCGGTTTCTTAAGTCCTCTACATCGCGAACAGGAGTACGATAAACCAAATGCTGCAAATGGCCCCAAGTAGACAAATCCAGAGGATTGAGATCCGGGGATCGAGCGGGCCAATTCTGTGGTCCTCCTCGACCTATCCACTGATTTGCATATGTTTCAGTTAAATGCTGACGTGCTACTTGACTAAAATGGGCGGGAGCCCCATCATGCATAAAAACCATATCCCTTCTGACGCCCAAAGGAACTTCCTCCAGCAGTACGGGGGGATGCACTTTTCTTAAAAATTGAACGTATGCCTCACCATTTAATCGAGGAGGTAGAAAATGAGGCCCAATTAAATAATCCCCAATAACTCCGACCCACACCTTAAGAGAAAACTGTTCTTGATGGTTAGTTTCGACAATAGCGTGATGGTTTTCATCAGCCCATATGTGGTAATTATGAAAATTAATAATCTTGTCCCGAGAAAAACTACATTCGTCTGTGAATTCGATCGTCTTCAGAAAGTCACGATTTCTTCTAATCATTTCCAGCATCCAATTGCAAAATTCAAGACGGTTCGGAAAGTCTCGCGGTAACAGTGCCTGTACTCGTTGCAGATGGTAAGGGTATAAGAGATGTTCCTTTAAAATTCGAAATACCGTCATATGATCAACATTTAGCTGGAAAGCAATCTTTCTAGTACTGGTAGTAGGTTGTTCTTCTATCAAATTAAGTACTGCTGCCTCAAGCTGTGGTGTTCTTACTTCTCGATGGCGACCACAATCCTGCGTTCTTTTGTTGAATGAACCATATTCACGTAATCGTTGATGAAGTCAGACAAATATTCTATGTGAAGGATGCTGCCGTTGAGGATACATTTCAGCATATCTTGTAGAAGCTTCTAACCCATTCCCCTGCGACAGACCGTAAACGTAATGCATATCAGCCATTTCCTCATTTGTGTATGCCATT
Source organism: Anoplophora glabripennis (assembly GCF_000390285.2). NCBI lineage: Eukaryota > Metazoa > Arthropoda > Insecta > Coleoptera > Cerambycidae > Anoplophora > Anoplophora glabripennis. The sequence goes on from NW_019416934.1 coordinate 151,232, forward strand.
TTAATAACAAGTGAATTATTAAAGTAACAAATTAAGAACAGAACAATACACAATTAGTATTACTTCAATTTCAAAAATTTACAAACTGACAGCTTGATTCCAATTTAATTGTCAGTATCGCTAATGGCGGCCTACTAGATAAATTAGTTTCGTATTTTCGTTTTATGGCGATATGTATCTTGTTCGTAAAATAATTTTTTGCTGCGAACTGGTTTAATTTGGGCAAAAAATTCAAGAGACATTTTTTTTTAGAATGAAACAGGCTATCGGAAATAAATTTTTAAATGGTAAAAAAATAATAAGACAAAAAATTACGTTGGAAATAAATTTTAGGGGTTGCGTTTTCCACCCCTTACAACCATGGGGTAAACCAAATAAATTACTGGCTAAGTGTCTTTTTGGTAGTAGAAAATGTCAGGTTAATTTCAATATTGTAACTTGTTTAGTGCTTTTGAAAAAAATTGTTAAACAAATTTTATGTACCCCCTTTAAGGGGCTGTATCTTAACAAGGGATGCTCCAATGAAGTTTCTTTATATGAAAGATCCTATCTTTTTTTCGATGAGGAATCACCCCCTTAAATGTTTTACACTTATTTAGTTACACCCTGTATAATACACCCACCACCACCCCAATAACCACCCTGTAAACAATCTTCCCCCGTTTTTATGACTGTGGCTTATATTCCTGGCCTAAACTTATTAGTACAGCATTATAGATTTTAAAAATTCGGTAAATTTTAGACCATACATGTTGTAGAAATACTGAACAATTTTTTAGTATACTTTCGAATATAGCTTATGTATAAAAATACCAAGTGTATTTTAAAAAGACGCCTATTGCCTTTTTGAGTGTATATAGTGCTAAAGAGGTACCCACCTATTAATATTAATATTACTGCACCATTAATATGTCATTATTTAAAGGGTGACAAGATTGTAACGGAAGTAACGTCAAAGCAGTTTTGGTCCAAACATGGCCACCGGAGGATTTTTGCGTCCCGGCAGAGAAATGCCGCTTGTGAAGCAGATCACATCCAGGATAAAACGTTAGACGGGTGCCAGGGCATTATGCAAAGTGTATTTTAAAATGTAACATTATACAAATTTTATTTATTTATTTGGCAATAGGCTCACGTACAGTCGGAGTTGCGGTAATACAATTTGAGAATAGTGAGCGGCGATCTGTCTCCGGCGCGCTCTCGATCCGGGGGATGATGAAAAGGGAGCGGCAGAGCCCGCCCCCGCCAGATAGGGTGGAAGCGGCGATACGTCTTCTATTAGCATCTCAGATGTCGCCCGACCTATTTACAATTTACTTTCGGGCGCGCCGCATCAGGTTGCAGAGAAAGTCTGCCGAAAAAATCCATTAGATGGTAATTACACTTTTTGAACTTAGCCTTACCTTATCCAAATGTGGACATATTTACCTAAAATTATTTCATTTACCTCTGTCCAATTTGTTTAAGACATCAGCATTTAATTTATGACAAATAAGATAAACTGTAACAACATTAATCCAAACTTAAATTGGAAGAGGACCCGGATTGGAACCCAGGGTTGCTCCAGAAGCAATAAAAATACGACTAGACTTACAAGGAAGGTTATCGATATCAATGAAACGCTAGGTATGTTACAGAAGACAAAAAAATACTAGACACGTATATTTTTTTCTGCGGATAAACATTTTAAAGGGGTAAAAAGCCTCTCCAAATTTTACCCCCAAAAACAGTTTTTTTCAAGAAATCTCTGTTTCTGTACAATTTTTTATTTTTAAACCAATTGGGGATTGCTTATGATCGGTCACCCATATTATGTACAGTATTTTTTTTGCATCCCTTATCTTTTTTTAACGGTAAATATTATTTTTCTCTGCCAAAATTGTAAAGGTCAAATATTTGCAAAAAGAAGTTTATTCTAAAGAAAATCAAATTCTAAAGTTGACCTGTTAAGCGTTTTTCACAAAAGTACTTTTCAAGAGGGTAAACTACCCCTTATTAGAACATTTCACCTTTCAAAAATTATTTGTATATGGATCTAAAATAAATATATTTCCATGTATTAACAATAAGTAGTGCGCGTATTTTAATAAAATTCCCAATGTAGCGATTTTCGGTTTTTGGATGTGTCTAGCTATACAGGGTGTTTCACCTAAGATTCTTCTGTAATTCTTATCAAAATTTTGCTTTGTAAGAAATGTAAAATTGACGGTTAGAAATATTCATTTATACAGGGTGTCCCAAAATAAAAGGCCATACCATTAACCACATATTCTTTGGACAAAAATAGTCCGACTTCCCTTATGCCGTTTTTTATTTGGGCATCCCTGTTTCAATATACAGTGTGTTAAAGTTACATTTTAAAAAACTATTTTTGTTAATAATCCCATTGTTTTGTAAGATACACACTTGAAATTTTGCACGTACTTTTATCTTATTCCAGCATACTTATCATGTAATTTTGGTGAAAAAAATCGAAGGGCGAATGGAGGTAACTGAGGGATGCAGTACACTTTATCCCCTCCAATTATTTCTAAGTACGCCTATGCAGCTTTTTCTTGAAATATCAAACCCAGAATTTTCTTCTGATCATTTTATCTCCTTTGTAAAGTTTTGTTTAAATGCTCCGTTTTGGAGAAAAACGACATGTATTGATGGGTTACAAATGTCTTAGCGGCCGATGAATGTCGGGAAAAAATAGTGAGCTTTGAAAACAAATGTTCATCTTGTCAACATAATGACATTAGTTACTATTAATTCTTTGATTCGGCAAATCGAGAAGTAGTAAGTGGTTAATAAATGCATATCTGCCATATCTGCAAAAGTCAAATTAACTACTGTCACCCTATTAGCCATATTGTCTTATGTTAAATTAAAAACTTAATAATCACTTACTACTTCTCGATTTGCCGAATCAAGGAATTAATAACTAATGTCATTATGTTGACAAGATGGACTTTTTTTTCACAGCTCACTATTTTTTCCTGACATTCATCGGCCGCTAAGACATTTGTAACCCATCAATACATGTCGTTTTTCTGCAAAACGGAGCATTTAAACAAAAATTTACAAAAGAGATAAAATAATCAGAAGAAAATTATATGTTTGATATTGCAAGAAAAAGCATAGGCGTACTTAGAAATAATTGGAGGGGATAAAGGGTACTGCATCCCTCAGTTACCTCCATCCGCCCTTCGATTTTTTTCACCAAAATTACATGATAAGTATGCCGGAATAAGATAAAAGTACGTGCAAAATTTCAAGTGTGTATCTCACAAATCAATGGGATTATTAACAAAAATAGTTTTTTAAAATGTAACTGTAACACCCTGTATATTGAAACAGGGACGCCCAAATAAAAAATGGCATAAGGAAAGTCGCATTATTTTTTTCCAAAGAATATGTGGTTAATGGTATGGCCTTCTATTTTGGGACACCCTGTATATAAAATAAAACAAAGTTATTGTTTAACTATAACTTGATTTTTATGAAAGCCCTTAGGGTTTCTAGTTTTGGAAATTATATAAAAAAAAAACTGATCCTGAATTGAACGACAATATTTTGATGTTAATTTATTCATCATAAGCTGCTCTGGATACTGAAAATTTGTCTTCTTAATTTCAGAATCTATCGTTTTAGTTTACTATTATCTATATAAATAATCTTCAATATTAGTTTACTTCTCTTTCTCAGTTCTATTTCATTCGTTGGAACCATTTTAAAAATTGGAAAATTTGGAGTAATGACGGAATCACATTATCATGTCTTGTGGAACAATTCGACTTACTCTAAGCATCTTTGACCGTGTTCATCAACAAATACGTCACAGGATAGAAACTTGTAATAAAGTTGAAGGTCGCTATTTCCATCAGTTTTCGAAAATGTATTTTTACATTGCAAAAAGGAAACTTCTTTTATTTTATTTTTTTACTAAAGTACGAAACATTTTAAGAAAATGTAAGAAACAGAAAAGTTTATGTGAGTCAAGTTTTCAAAAATGTCATATACATTTTGAATGGAAAACATCTCCATAGTTAAGACACAATGAAATAACCATTAAGGGGTGCAATTTTCAACCCCTGTCCTGTCGAGGGTCGCAGTTTCTTAAATATATGGTGTAGGAAATTGTGAAATATAAAATAAAAACTGAATGGTGTAACTCCAATACCAGACGCTTTTGGAAAAACGTTTGTATAGAACTCTCCTCTACTTTTTCGGAACGAATCGCTTCCTAAAGTTTTCCGCAATATTAAGGAACCACCCTGTACAACGTGTTCAGAGGCAAACTGCAAATTAAAAGACATCCTGTACAGTTACGAACTTTCGATTGCAGTTGTTCAACAACTACGAAAATAATAAACTTCTTCACGAGTTCGTTGTAAGCCGACCTCAACTATATCATTTCGTGCCGCAGGTCCCCATAAATATTGCATCGACCGGGGCGGTTATAATAAATGTTCCTTGACATATTTCCCGACATAAAATATTTGGAATCATCAAAGTGGTCTGGGACGGAACGCAGAACGGTTTAAAGTCCCTGCGGAGATTTTGTCACGTTCAAGAGGCTGAACGTATCAGCCGGGTCAATTTCGCCGGGGCGTAGCGTTACGCCGGACCCAGGAATATGCAGACTGACTGCCCGTTCCTAAATTTATTATGAGGCGCCATTTTCCAAATGGAAATTTTATATATTTATATATGTATATCTGCGCTCTGTTGTCGGGAGGGATCCTCGACGGCTATTCTTTCCTTGTAAGGGTTATGAACACGTTTGAGGAGCGCCCTAATCGAAAATGGGCTTAGGTGGATCCCTTAGGAAAAGGAAACCGTTAAAAAATACAATATCTTTGATTTTTAAACAAAAATACATTTTTTGAAAAATCAATGGATAAAGAAGAGAATTTATAATGCGCTAAACACTAAAAACTGTGAAATAATTAATTATAATAATTACAAATACCTATTAAAACTTAGAAACCATGAAATATTTATATACCAAAGGTTATCCCGCAATTAGATCGCAATTTTAATCACTATGTAGAAAGAGAAGCCAGCTGCCCAAATGTGTACAAGCGAGATGAAGTTATTGAGGGCAAAACCGACAAAACAACAATGATCTTATGAGTAAAAGACTTGATTTATTTACATATTTACTGAAAAATACACATCCAACGGGCAATGCGCAATAACAGAATATGTTAAGTCTATTACTAAAATGGAGAAAAAAAGTTAAACTTAAAAATAACAAATATATAACAAATTATAATATGAGTAGATCTGTCATAATTGGCAACATAAAATAAAGTGAACTATGATTATAAGATTCGTGTCATTGTATCATTGTGAAACACGTAAATTGTTTCACGCATCGTTGCCATCGGTTCCACAATACGGAATCCGTTATAGATCGCATCATCAAGTACGTTTCCACCCCTGTTTCAGCGAAACTTATTCGTGGCGGTAATAAAATATCTTAATCTGAAGAGAACGACCGTTTGACATCTACTGATGTAATGCAAAATTCAAACATCTATTTCCAAGCTAGTCCGGCATGGTAGTTTCCATTCGGGGTGTACCTAGTCCAGTAGGAATGAAATGTCTTATTATTTACCACATCAAATGGTAGGCTACATTCAATCAGTATGAAGATTAAATCAAACAAAAATCGAGTCTTCTGGTATAATACTTATTACTTTCTGTTTATTAATATTTATTTTAAAACTTTTTAATATACAGTACGCGTCTAAAGTATGAAATAAATTCAGTAATAACAAAACAAATTTTTTTTGGGAAAATTCTTGAACAGATCGATTTTTAATTTAAAAAATACATATTTTAGCATAAAAGACGATTTTTAACCGTCATTTATTTTCGAGTAATGACGTCATCGACATTTTTTTCAAAGAGCAACCCCCTATTTTTTTCTTGATTCTGAAAGATTGTTTCATTGTCGATCCGACAGTATTAAAATGTTGCCATATTAGGTACATAGGAAAGTTTTCGAGTAAATAACGATTGAATGTAAGAAAACGTAAATTTTATTCATTAAAAAAATAACAATTCCTATGTCAAGCAAATACAATTGCCACCCACCGACTTCTTGACAATACACAAGTCTGTGTAGAAATTCTTCTTGCACATTATGAATTGTTTCTGGGGTAACTGTGTATATTTCATCTATAATACAATTTTGGAGTTCTTCTAATTTATGTGGTCTATTAACGTACACTTTGGACTTTAAGTAGCCCGATAAGAAATAGTCCAGGGGTGTAAGATCTGGGGATCTCGCGGGCCATTCTATCGGTCCTCGTCTGCCGATCCACCTCCTAGGAAAACAATTGTCCAGAAAATCTCGAACAGGGTGCGCATAGTGTGGAGGTGCACCGTTATGCTGAAACCATATGGTGTCATCAGAATATCAGGGTCATTATCGTTAGGAAAAATTACTGCAAAAGCTGGAACAAGGTCATTTTGTAAAAACTCTAAATATTTTTCTCCTGTAAGGGTTCCTTCAAAGAAGAAAGGCCCTACTGTTCTGTTGTCAACTATTCCAGCCCACACATTTAATTTCTGTGGGTGTTGGGTATGTGTCTCTGCCATCCAATGAGGATTTTCCCGACTCCAATACCTGCAAGTTTGACGGTTCACTGTACCATTGAGACAAAACGTGGCCTCGTCTGAAAAAAGTATTTGCCGGTGTCAATCTCTATTTACCAGACATAAATCATCATAATTTCACAAAAGTGTAAGCGGCGGTCGGGATCGTCTTTATTGAGTTCCTACACAAGTTGTTTGGTTGCATTAAACAATTAATTATAAAATTTAAAGTCTGTTGTAAAGAGAATTGTAAGAGCTTTCAAAAGAAATATTACTCAACCCCCAATGCCAATTAAATATTTTGGGGTGATACTTACCCTTGCTTGGGGGTGAAAGTGGCGGAATCAAAAATACCAGCAAAGAATGTCCTCCTTTAATCTAAAATCGACGGGTCTGAACGTTTCTCTACAAACTTGACGCAGTTCCTGAAAATGGCTCTGTTTCGTTTTCATTTGGCCACCCTGTATATTTTGTTTTGTTCGTTGCTCTTGTTATTGTTATGTCAAGAAGTATTAAAAATAACAAATATTAAATTAATTTATAGAAAAAAATTAAATGTTTCACATGGCCACTTGATTTTTTTTTATTAAAATTATAATGATACTTAATCAATATCTTTGATATTTATTTATGGGAACCCTGTAAATTATACATCGTTGTAAAGAGAAATTCCATTTTCTTCTAATGAGACAAAAATTCAATATGGTGTCCATAATAAAAACAAAAATTAACTACCGCCCATGCAGTACACAATATTAAAGATACGTTAATACTAACCGCAAAAAAAATTCCTCACATCATTTAATGTCAGACTACACATTTTTGTCCTAAAATTTTAAAAACAAATGAAATACGACAAAAAAAGAAATACATAGTATGAAGTCAATTTTCTTGGAATATATTCGGAACAATTCGAAATTTTCTAAATTTAAAAACGAATCCGTGGTCGCTATAAAATTCTTCACATTTTACCGATTTAACCATTTTTGTAGCTGTTAAAATTAGATAGATACCTTTATAGAACAATTAAAAAAATGTAACCCTGTATAAATACTTATTTATGATGACAATAAAATATCGTGGTTCCGCCCGGGATCGAACCGGGGACCTTCTGCGTGTAAAGCAGACGTGATAACCGCTACACTACGGAACCGGTTGCTGAGAAATGTTAATGATACTTTCACCGCTTAATTAGTGGAGTTAAGATAGATTTTGACTTCGCGAAAATTACTGGAAGAGAGAACTTTTTATTTTTCTCTTTGTAAAGTTGTCAGAAACAACATATAAAAAGTTACTAACTGTAGAGTGTACGCTAAATTATTTATTTAACAAATCAGTTGCAAAATTACAGTTTTTGCAAAATATATAATAAAATTGTATTTAAAAAAAAATTATCTGCGCCATTCGAAAGAACAGGAAATTTTACATTAAAAATGTTAATAAAGTTTTTTTAAAATGCTAATTGATTCTGTAAAATTTTTTTTCTAAGGTACGAAAAATGAGACGGGCGGCCCCCAAGTATATAGCTGTCGAAGAGCGCGCGGCCCCGAGCGCGCTGCACTAAATTTGTTATAACCTTTGATCTAATTGATCAAATCGACCTTGCAAAAATTTAAATGAAAGAAGAATCATCCGGCTATCAAAACTTTATGTCTTGACTTGAGAAAAAAAAATCTATAGTACGTATACAAAGTTACGTTATTCTATAATTTTGTACAATAATAATAAAATAGCTGTCATTCTTTTAAGTTTTAAAATAAATATCTGTAACTCTCACAGATTACTCTTCAAATGACGATTGAAACAGTGGGTGATATGAGAAAAATCTCAAAAATTTAGTTTGAAAAATATTGAGCTCAACATATTCAATAATTTAAAAAAATCACAAATTTTACTATTTAGTCCATACTTTATAGATCAAAAACTATAGTTGTAAACGTGATATTGAAACTTTATGAGAGCTTAAAATCTCTACTTTAAGATGGCGCATTTTATTTTTCTTAAAAAATTGAAATAATAGTTGAAAAAAACAGAAAATAAAAAATTAAAATATTTCATGAAAAATCCTTGAAATTTATTGTTAAATAAAGTTTAATAATGTACAAAAAAAAATTTTTTTTGTTTAATAAACCATCAAGGAGGTTTACAGATCTAGACCTTAAAAAAGTAAATCATGCGAAAAATAATTTTTTTATTTATAGTAATAAGCGGAAAATTGTTATAACAGCAAAAAAATAACATTTTTTGATGGAGTGATTTAATATTCATTTTTAAAACGTATATTATGTATCTGAAATTGTGAATATAAGTTCTCTTATTGATGTAGACACAGATATGAGTCTGGGTAACGAAGCTAAGCAGTGAGCACACCAAATATTTTTTTGTTACAGTTTCATTTATTTTAAAAGCGTTTTTCGTTTATAAGAATTAAATAATAATTATTATAAATGATATAAGAATATGATTTTTATGTTTTCGAGTAAGCTGCAGTTATCAGTATGTTAAAAAGTGTTATTCACATATTTTGTCCATTTTGAGGTTATACCTACTCTCGTACACTTGTAATTCTTTAATGCAATATTACTACTTAATATTACAAATAATCTTCAGTTTGCATTTAAGGTATTTATATTCGTTTTCTTTTATGCTAAACCTGTAAATGTATGAGTTTAATAAAATTTATGTATGAATATTGATCCATTTTTAAAATAATTAATGAATAAATAAATAATAGAAGACGTTGATTTTGATTTTATAATTTTGTATTTAAAATCAGTGTTTTTTTTTCAATTTTATTGGCCCAAAGCCTTAATTGCCCAGTTATTTTTGAAAAAGAGCAAGAACTCGAAAAGATTTAAAAATTAATTATTTTGTAATAAATTTGTTCTTTAAAAAATAAAACATATTTTCAATAAAACCTCTTTAGCCATTTATAATTTTCATTTTTCGAACCTCTATATTACAAATATGAGCGAGCTTGATTTAAAATCGATAATTGTTAAATAAACTGTTTAAAATAGTCAGCCATATTGAATCAGCCATTTTGAATTTTCATTTTCCGACATTATATTCTTGTTTAGCAGCCTCAAAAACCCCTATATTACAAATATAAGCGACTTTGATTTAAAATCGAAAATTGTTAAATAAATTGTTTAAAATAGTCAGCCATATTGGATCAGCCATTTTGAATTTTCGTTTTCCGACTTCATATTCTTGTTCAGCGACATCGAAAACCCCTATCCTGTCAGTTTGAAAGAATTCGATTTAAAATTCATTGAATTATTTTAAATGTTTTTTAAAAAACTATTTATTATCGTTTAAACAATTAAAAAACAATTATCGTACAAAAATAAGTTTATGACTTTTTTCTAATACCTACTTATCTCCTAGTAATTTCAAAATTTTTTAGGAAAATCCATGCTCCCCATAATTTTTTCGAAATAATGCATAATTTTAAGCTATCTTGACTCCACCAAATTTAAAAATAAAAACTATGTAGCAAGTGAACACATAGGGATATTAATTTATTTATATGCATATATATATTGAAAACACTTGAAAATCGACAAATTCGCTTTACAGCAATGGCAGCAAATCTGCTAAGTAATGACACTTGGTGACATTTAAATGTTTTTCCACAGCCAACCTACAGCTAACTGTCGGATTATATTCGTCTCTTATGTTCAAATATCTCAAAATCGGTGGGATTTAGGTATAGGGAATGCTTCTACCAATGGAAAGAGAATTAACAGGTGCATCTACTGGCATTATAAAACACAGGGTGTTCTATTTAAAATAAGCGAGTTATTAAACTATCAATTTGACACAATTGGTCCGAGTTGTTTAGACGCCCTGTGTAACATGCACCAACTTTCGTATATTCCAGATATTTGGACACGTTTTGGTATTGTCCTTCTAAAATGTCAGCTTCCTATCTTAAAAATTGGAGGAGATAGAACCGATTAAGTGTAGGTATGTTTTTTTCAAAAATTTTGAAAAAATCAAAATATTTCAAAAACGTTAGAGTTTAAGGATAAAGTAAGGTTATGAAACTTACCTTAAAATTCGATGTAGAATCCAAAAATGAAATAAAAAATAGTACATTCCATTTGAAATAAGCGAGTTGACGTCTACTTCCGGTAGAACCGGAAGTTCCACGACGACGCCAATATTTTCAATCGATAGAACATTAGGAGAAACCCCCGTACATAAATTTTCAGAATTCCAGTACGCGTAGTTTTCCAGAAACGTCTAATTGAAGGTCTATCTGGAACACCCTGTATANTATATATATATTTAAAATTAATTAGTTCGTGGAAATGTATCCACAATTTTTCTTGTAACTATCCAAGAAGTCCCGTGTCCTTCTGTTTTGCGTACAAAAATCGCCACAGCTCCTAAGTGTACTTGGAGTGGTCGCGTGCCTTCGCCTACTTTGTCGCCTTAAAGTCCTGGGCAGTTGGAGCAGTCCTGAGGCGAGCCGCGGTGCATAACTCACAATCTCTGGACAAATTAATATTTTATGTCGCGTAGTTTTCCACTGTCCTCACCTTTTCCCTTCTGGACGATTTAACACGCCACCAAAGAGGCAAAGTACTAGGAAAGATGAAAGTAAAGACAATTCCTCTTAAATAATAATAAACCGAAAATAGGTGTAGGTACTCCTCGCATTTTATTAATTTAATTTTATTAACTAATAATACATACTCTAAGATATTGTTAATTGGTGTGCATTAGGAAGGAAGCGCAGGTTCATGGAAAATTCCTGACAGGCTGAGCCAACCAAATGATGATCATTTTTTACCAACTCTAAAAAATATTTTACATGAAACTTTCAACTCGATTGATTAAATGATTTCCGAAATATTGACTAATATTAACTTTTTTGCAATTAATTCACATTCAATTAGAAAGAAAAAAATATTTTCTAGGGGCGCAGAGATAAACGAATTATACAGGGTGACATAGAAAAAAGTACATTGCATAGTGTCATACAATAGAGGACACTAAAACAAGAAAAAAAGTTCCTATGAACATGGGTCCGCAAGGCCTTCGGTTAAAGGATTCGGGGTGTTGAATTTTAATTTTTTTTTTGCAAAAACAATGATAAATACTTCAACAATTAAATTTTAATGGTATGATGAAAAATATGATTAATTAAAACAAAACATTAAGTTTTTAGAAGATGTTCAAATTGTTGCCCTTGTACTTCAATACATTTTTCCATTCTTCTTCTTAATGATTGACGGCATCTTTGAAATATTCCTAGGTTATTATGAAATCTATCTGCCGATTCCATAATTCTTATCCATAATTGTTCTTCATTATGTATTTCTACAGCATAAACTTCATTTTTCATAAATCCCCAAAATGAAAAATCGAGGGGATTAAGGTCGGGACTACGAGCTGGCCAGGGTACAGGCCCCCTTCGACCAATCCACCTATTTCCAAATCTCCTGTCCAAATATTCCCTTGCCACTCGAGAAAAGTGAGCTGGCGCCCCATCATGCATGTAATACATTCTTCCAATAATGGCCAATGGGACATCCTCTAATAATGTGTTTAAATCATTCTCCAAGAAATTTCGATACAGTGCACCTGTCAATCGATTGGGCAATCGAAATGGGCCAATTAAGTAATTGTCGATTATACCTGCCCACACATTAATAGAAAACCCATATTGGTGACTCCGAATTATAGTTTGATGAGGATTTTCATCACTCCAATGGTGCATGTTATGTAGGTTCAGAATACCATCACGACTAAAACTAGCTTCGTCAGTAAACAAAATTGATGAAATAATGTTTTCTCTTTGGTTTTGAAACCATTCGCAAAATTGTACACGAGGAACAAAGTCATGTTCCAATAGTGAATGAATTTTTTGGAAATGATATGGGCGAAGAAGTTGTTCTTTGAAAATTTGTCTAACTGATTCACGGTTAAGGTTTCGCACCGCTGAACTTGTTTTCCTGGTGCTTGTTCTCGGATTATTTTCTACCATTCGTAAAACAGTTTCTTCGTTTCGCACAGTGCGACGAGTTCTGGAAACCCCACTATTCAATTTTGGTTTTCTAAAACAGCCATCTTCTCCCAAACGCCTATGCACATCAATAAATGTTCGAACATTAGGAACTTGTCTTAAAGGATATCTTTCTCGATAGATACGTTGAGCTTCGTAAGAATTTGATCTAGCTTCGCCGTAACACATAATCATGTCCCTGTATTCTTCAAAAGTGTAGCGAACCATTTTTGAAAGCAATTTTGAATAATCAGTGAGAAAACCAATGAAAAACTTAATCAAGAACACAAAATACCTCTAACAATTATTATATTAGTTTGACAAGTGTCATTATGACACATTATTTAATTGTTATTTATCATTGTTTTTGCAAATGTTACTTTGGCGCTTTTTGAATAATTTGCGTGCATTGTCGGCTTTTGTACTGGAACCATTGCTTCTAGCGACTTGGACAAGGTATACCTTTCTTACGTATAAAGAAGGGATAACAAATTTTTTTCAGTCGAAAATGACATACAGTGTATAGCAAAAAAGTTAGGACCGATTCAATAGATATGGAACCCTGTATGTAGCGCCCTCTATCAGTAATCACAAAACTAAGATCATATTTGAATTTAGCATGATAAAAAAAACCCTGTATACCACATTTTATCCATTTCTTGCGTCTCTGGCTAAAGATATTCAAAAAAAAACCCAAACAAAAATAAAATTCAACACCCCGTATCTTTTAACCGAAGGCCTTGCAGACCCGTGTTCATAGGAACTTTTTTTTTTATTTTAGTGTCCTCTATTGTGTGGCACTATGCAATGTACTTTTTTCTATGTCACCCTGTATATATTTTTTCTTGAAACGTAGGCAAAATAGACAAAAAATGCAAAAGAAAAATGAATTTACGCTAATGTAGGTAAACGTATAAAAAAGCAGTGACATGCTCTAATTTTACTTTAAAATATTTAACTAGGATCCCCAGCGCCGACCCTGGAATAATTAAAGTCAATCTAGTTACATTATATTAAGCCCCTTACATACTGACAAAAACATTTAATGTTGTACCAAACTCGGCCAAGTAGTTATTGAGGTATTTGAAAAAAACGGAGATTTTTGTATTAACTTAAACACCCTGTATCTCAAATACTAGTTTCTATGAACTTTTGATTTTATTTTTGCAAGCCTTACTCCTTATTAAACTTTCCCGATTAAAATCTGATTGTGAGACACCTACCTCAAACTTTGATCTTATATTATTTTTTCCCCATGGAATATACACTAATTAAATTTTTTATAGGGCAACATAACATTTTATTCCATTTTACCAATTCTGTCTAGAAAAAAATTGTAAGGAAACTCGAGCTTTTGTGGAATGTATTGATGATATTGGAAGACAGAAAACAAGTAATCGAAAAATGTTAAGCAAAATAATTTCAAAGATTTCCTTGTAAATACATTCCTTTACTAAAAATTATTTGACTTGTCAGAAATGAAACATTTTAAGAATTACCAGATGCGTAGTGTACCAAATTTTAATAAATTATTCCCAGTAGTGCTTATCATAAAGGCAAGAATCAGTTTTTTTCTTTCTAAAAGAAACTTTTTTCCTTAGAATTATCTGAGGAAACGTCCCCTTTATTATTGGAACGTAATTAAAGACCACCCTGTAAATGATGCAGTCATACGTACCAAAATGCATACCTGTATATTTCTATAATCGCTGTACTTAATAATGTGTCGATTGATTATTGATTTTAGATAAATATTTTTTTTAACTATACATTAAAATAAAATTGATTACAGTTAGAATAATGACTATCCACTATGAGGAGATAAATTTTGTCACAGATAAATGAATATTAAGTCTAATAAGCTTTTTTAATACCAACTGCTAGTGCTTCTAAATCCTGTTTGAGTTTTACGTAAATTTTTGAGTGGCATGTAGAAAAGCCGTAGATTTCATAATGGATTACTCTACAACAGATGATTTTTACAACAGATGCATTGTTGTCAGCTTCATACGCAGATTTTAAGTAGCATATTTTTAAAATAATTTTTTTTGATACCTAAAATACCATATAAGGATACTTATACAGTTCTTTGGATCTCGAAGAAATTGAAAAATGGTAACCCCATTGTGTTGTACACAAAGGACTTTTTTTAAAATAAGTTTTTCTCATAAAGTGATATTTTTATTATCCAAGGGAAAAATATTGAACGAAGTATAGTATCAATGTGGTAGATAAATTATAAAAAAAATTGCTTGGATTGTACGTCCTTAGTCAGGATAAAGGCATTATAAAAATACTTTTGTAATAAAATATTGTTAATAGAGAATTTAACGATTTGTTCAGTAAATTTTACAGCGGAAAACATACCCACACACTGATTCTATGGCATTTTTGATTATGTATTGTGCATACTGTGGTTATACATTGTATACAGTACTTATACATATTGGGCATAAAGTAATGTGTAAACTATCACAACAAATAACGAGCGTTCACATAAAAACGTGGTCAAGTTGGTTCTGAAAATTTGGACGTAGGGCGTAGCGTATAGCAAATGAACTTAAACGTCATCTGTCAAAGCGCTATATCGCTGCTATCAATTTGAATATTTTCGTTTTAAAAAGCGTTTAAAATGGTGTTTTCTCAAGAACAAAAAGTGTTTATCATAGAGTCCTACTTTAGAAATGGACGCAAGATTGATGGAATATGGAAGTATTCTATTGAGGAATGTTTCATAGAATTTCAAAATCAATTTCCCGGCGTTGTTGAGTACAAAATTTTTCAAAGTGCAGTTCAGCGTTGTGTTAATGTTTTTCGTGAAACGGGCAGTGTAACAAGAAAAGAAGGAAGCGGCCGACCTAAAAAGCGGACTGAAGAATTAAAAGAAAATGTCCAACAAATAATGGAAAATGCGCCAAGAACTTCTGTACGTGTTTTATCACAAATGGTGGGAGTATCAGTCGGTACCTGCCACACAGTGTTAAAAAAAGATTTGCGTTTGTTCTCCTATCGTTTAACTTGTCAGCAAGAACTTCATGAAGTTGATTTTCCGCGACGGGCTGTATTTTGTGAATGGTTTTTAAACAACTACGGTGAACTTCATAATATCACCTTTTTTTCTGATGAAGCCTGGTTTCATTTAAGTGGTTACGTAAACTCACAGAATATGAGAATGTGGTCTTCTGAAAAACCAGATAACTTTTTTGTCGAGGGCCCTCTACACGCTCAAAAAATTGGAGTTTGGTGTGCTCTCAATCGAAGGAGGATTTATGGACCTATTTTTTTTAATGGTACTCTTACTGCGCAAAGGTATAGAGAAGAAATTATCGCTCCTTTTGTTAACCAGCTGGAAGAAAACGAAATTACAAACTTTTACTTTCAACAAGATGGCGCAAGGGCACATACGGCAGGCGAGACGATGAATATGTTGAGGGAAGTTTTCCAAAATCGACTAATAAGTCTCAATGCTGAACATGAATTTCCACCGAGGTCATGTGATATTACGCCGTGTGATTTCTTTTTGTGGCCTTACCTTAAAAACACTATTTTTGAACTGCCTATTCCTGATTTAAACCATCTGCAGGCTCGACTTATAGACAAGATTCGTGAAATTAACAATACCCCGAGCATCTTAGAAAATGTCTTTAATTCTTTGAGGAACAGGTGTGAAAAGTGTTTGGAACAAGGAGGGGGACACTTTCAGCAGCTGCTTTAATTTATTGTTATAACAAGGAGGGGGACACTTTCCGCAGCTCCTTTAATTGTTTGTTATTGTTATCACGATTATTCTTTAAAATAAAGTTATATAGTCATTAACGTTATTGAAACTGACAGCTGCTATACAGCTCGTTGAGAAATTAGGTTAAGTTGGTCGCTATAAGCTACGCCCTACGTCCAATGTGTCAGATCCAATTTCGACACGTTTTTATTTGAACGCTCGTTATATGACATGCACATTACCTCTAATCAGAAAAAAGAGGAATTAAAAAAAACGGCAAATATACAGGGTGACACATTAATAATTGGACAGATCTACAAGGTGTAAAAGTTGAAAATTTTTTTCGATTTTTTTAAAATATCTTGAGCACCTTTCAACCGATTGTCTTGAAAGTTTGTTTGCCTATATTTTCTGAGGTGATAATTACGAAAATGATAACTATTTTCAATCAGTTCTAGGGGGCGCTACTTGTAGCGTTCTGTCAGAGTAAAAATATATCAAACTTTTTTGTCCCTCAATAATCTGAACTTCCTATAAGAAATTATTAAACTACGTTCAATTCTAAATAAAAAAGTATACCTGAATAATCGAAGAACTGTTTCAAAGTAAAGAAGATTTACAATTTTAGGGTTTCAGTGGAAATTAAATCAGAAAATAGTTTGTTTCAGGGTAGGCCTTGAAATACCTACATGTACTTAACTACAAACTAAGACAAACACAATAACAACTGAAAATTTTATTATGCTTGCCTTAAATTTACGAATTACAAACGATCTTAGACCGGTAGACTAATAAATTATTTTATAACCAAAAATTCAATGCCACAAAAATATCCGCTTGCTATTTCCTATTTGATATTTCCGTTTTTCTGTAATGGCGACCAACCTCAATTGTGGGTCACCCTGTATAGTTAGTTATAAATTGAGTAAATTTAATACCATCACTAAGAAAATCTTTCAATTTCTCAAATCTTTTAGTGAACGACAATATGTTAATCCACATAGAAACGTCAAAGATAATAAATTTTGTTTGCTGTAAAATTATTGTCTTTAAAGGGTGGATAATCTCTAATTATGCCTCACGTTGGTACGTGTTGCAGTGAATATATTAGCGTGCAAGGGAAAGATTGAATTATCCCGCCGATAATGCAATTCCCATTGATGCCGGCTGCCGGATTATCGTATTCAAAAGCACAAATTTAATCCAAGTCGAAGACATCCGAGACGGTGCATGAATATTGAACTAAAAGTTTTCAAGTAATTTAGAAAATTTGATTTTCAACCGTTTGAATATGGCGAAACTTTTCAAAGATGCGCTCGGCAGTCTTCGAGGTTTTAGCATAATTTCCCGGTAGTTACAATACACGGATGAATTTACTTCTGTAGTCAATTTCGTTGAAACTAGGTAGAAGTAAAACGCGTGTATATTCTATAAAAATTAGACTACAGCTTCTTGACGATATTTATCATAGAAAAGTCTTATACGAAAAAGTTATATTTTCGCGTTTATTTTTTGTAAATTAAAGTTCATTTATTCAACGAAAATGAAGGCCGACCCTGTATTATTTATTAAAAATTTTGGAAATGTTTTTATTCGACCAGAGATGCAATCTTATAATGTAAGTCAGTATAATCTAATACTAGTAATACTAAAAGAAGATTAGGTTACATTGTCATAAAATTTATGCAGTTAACTGATTTTGTATTTGTATAATATCATTATTCACTTAATTATTAAATATTAAGCATCCTCCATCGATCAGTGTTAAAAAGTGAAAGATTCCAGACAAAAGTTTTTATTTTGTAATTCCACGATATTGACAGTGTAATTTTTATAAAGAAGTAAAACATAAGAATAGCGTGCCGATTACATTAAAAACGAGATTCTTATTTCTTACTTTGCGTAATTTTTTAGTATGTGCACAAACTAATTTTACAAGTAACTGAACATTTACTATTTCCGAACGTATCGATATGGTGTTAGTGTATGATGCAGCCGGAGAAAATGCGCTCGCGGCGACTAGGTTGTACCGGGAACGATGGCCACAACGTCACCCCCATGTGCAAATACAATCCTACAGTGCGTTCAGCGGCTGCGAGATACGGGAAGTGTTATTCCTCGAGGAGAAGGACGTGGTCAGCAAGTGAACCTTAATGTTGAAGATGCAGTGTTCGAAAATCTTGACGAAGACCCCACAATTAGTACTCGACGACTCGCACAGTAAGTGCTAAAACCTCATCTCGTACCATACATCGCATCTTAAGGCGCCAGCTGTTGCACCCCTATCATCTGCAACCAGTTCAACAGATTTTACTCTCGGATTGTGATCAACGAACGTTTTTGCAGATGTTTTTTACGGCAATGTGCCAATCAAGTAGACATGCTTCCAAACGACGGCAAAACTTCTGTCACCAAAAACACCGCACCAAACATTCACTGAAAACGTTGCCGGAACTGAGATCTCTGTAGAGCGTCAAGAAGTCCTCATACAAATGCATCACACCAATACTGAATGTTGTGAAAATTTAGTATCTATGCGGTTTCTAGTAAAACAACAAACAACAACAACATAAAGAGCATCTTCCTTGTAAAATCCCGATCTTGTGCTATTTGATGTCGAAACCACGGCAAAATTGCACGCGGGGCTGAAAATTATTATTATTATTATTTAGTGCCTGATCCCTTTGTACATGATAGGAGTGTAAAAATTGTTCCCGTAGTACACGCCACACGGTAATGTTAGTTTTATATACGCCAGCTAAGTAATACTACAACACACAACGCATGTGCACAAGATGCACAGGGTCGGCTAACATTTATGGTTAATTTTCTTAATTAATTTTCTCGAAAACTGAAGCATTTAGACTATCAGTTGATTAATAAAAGTTGCCCATTCACCCTTTTCAAATAATACACTTTTTTCAGAACACCCTATATAAAATAATAAATTAGGCATTAGTTATTTTTAAAATTCACTTGGGCCACATGATTGTAATGTTGAAAGTGTGGTTATTTTATATTTATTTATATTAATTTCTCATTTATTCCTATATCCCAAAAGAATATTCTAAATTCCATAGAACAAACGCTTGTTTCATTGTAACAAAAAAAGCAAATTAAATACTAACCATAGAACTTTTCTGGATGAGGCATCACTTTTCCTATTTTACGACTAGAGAAGCGAAGTAACGCTCGTTCCACATTTAAAATATGTATTTCCTATGATTGAATATTCCAGGACATAAACTTAAGTGTCCAAATAAAAAGATGACGAGGTCCTAGGACTCCTGGGATTTAGGCCTGCTAACGGGACCGTCACCCGTCCCGCCATCGGCCCCAGATATGCGATCGAGCTTTTCAATAACTCTAAAAGGTGGAAGTATGTCGCCCACGGATCCAATTGAATGATAAAAAGCTGGAAAACAGGGGCGTGCCGGGCGTTCCTCTGGTGATGTATTAATTTTTGCATGTCAGTTAGAAAATGATAAGTGTGGAAATTATTCATGAAAGACGTGGAAAACAATTTGATTCATCTATCAAATCTGACATTTCAACAAAAATATTAATCTAAATCCGATTATACATTAACCAACTCCAATAAATTGATCAACTAATTGGTCAAGCTATATCTAGTGGTACAGGATTGGCTAAATACGACACTTTTAGGAGTTTTTTCCTATTAGATAGGTAACACATCATTTAGAAGCAAATTTCATGCATATTTCAATAATCGAAAAATATAAACTGTTCCATTAAAAATATATATTGAAATATTATTTCAATGTGTGTGTGTGTGTGTTGATTTTAATTTTCATTTTTAATTAAGCTGTAAATTGCTCCATACAAACCTCTACTATTTTTTATGTCTTACCTTGTACTTTCTTATTCCTGGCCAGCTGTTGGTAGACGCTTGTTACATATCAGACAATATCAGAAAACCTCAGGAGTCGGTTCTATATTTACACACAAACTACAATGCAATGAATAGAGAGTTTGAAATTCAATACAGTGTTTATTCAAAAATTTGTTATATGACTTTATACTTGAAAACTTAAGACTCAAATTAGGAATACCTTTTTATATGTGATATGTTTTCCACAACAAAGAATATTTTAATAACAAAATTTGCATTTTCTTCGACTCAATAATTAACAAAAAATTAACTATTAACTAACTTTATTTGATTTATGTAATACTGAGTACGTATCCTTATATTATTTGTTGCCTATCTCTTATATCTAAACAGGAATGAAAATGATTCAGACTAAAGTAAAATGGCTGTTCATTTGACAGATTTTGTCAGAGTTCGTGAAAATAGTGAAATATTTAAGTTACAAATAATTGGATTATGCTTATTTCTGTACAGGTAAGTCCTATGGTTTGTTATTTATACTTTGCAAAGATTTGATGTGAGAGAAAGCGTGATTTATTGGTGATAGCTAGCAATATTATAGTGCACTCTGTTTTAGGTACCTGGTACGTTGTAAAATTTGAAGTTTTCTTTGCTGGAAACTACGTAGAGGACTATTTATGGGGCCACTGGAAACTGCTTTGGAACTGCTTGATACTGCTGGTAGTGGAAAATTTTCATGGGATGACAAAATAACTTTCTCTGGACTATGACAAACTGTGGATTTAACTGGTGAGTGTAATTTTCTTTCTTGGACTCTTCGTTCTTGCTTTATTTTTAATTTTTCGGGAGCTGCCTCTCCACGCTGTACATCTTGCAAAACCCAAGCCGTAACTAATCAATATTTTTTTTGTTTTTCTCATCCCTTCTGGATATTTTGTTCCTAGCTTTGCTTAAGGTCCATGCACAAAATTTTTCAGTCTGGAATGTCCTTTTCAATCACTTTTTCACAACACTATTTATAACTAAAACAAATGTCCTTTTATTTTTATATGCAATTATATAAATTAATTAATAAAATATTCTTTATTTTATGTTTTTTAGGTCATCTCCGGTTATTCTTACAAAGCCATCTTTAGCTTTGACATTTGTGAAATTTATTATAAAATTTGACAATTGATGAAAATTTTCATGTTATAGTTTATGTTGGATTGAAATATCTTCTTTAAGTTTCCTCGTCTTCCAACGATTTGTATACCAGATTAATCTATAGACATTAAACTTTCATTCGATATAGTCACTCTAGGTTTAGATTAGTTTTTCTCTATGTACTGAGTACTAACAAGTGTCGACGTCATGCATTTTATGAAAATTTATTCTGTACTTGAGAATAAAATTAAAAGATTATTATTTTAATACGATGCAATATCATTGATCATTATTAGTTTTATATCCAGAATATCCATATTAACGACTTTATACAAATTTGGTGTTGCTAAAATAATAATTAAAATTTTTATACGACTTTAAGTTCGGTCAGGCAATATTTTCATATGAGTTTCTACATGAACATTTCAAATTCGTTGCAATATATTTCTGTTACAACTAAATAACGCGAAACTACAGAAAAATATCAGGTACGCCGCTTTTCTACGTAAAAAACTGTATAATTTGAAATTAATCAAAATATCGAGATATCAATTTTTTTCGAAACCGTTTTTTGACGAGTCGCTCGTGGATTCCGCATACTGTGCTCAATATCCGAACCAGCAGTAACCTGCGATCCGTATCAATGATTGAAACACATCAAGACACAGCCAGGGTTGATGAGATGCGCGGGATTCATCATTTTACGAATTTTGTTTCATATTTTATGGCTCCGTCCTTGGAGACACCATTTCGTACGCGTGTTTTCCAAATTACCACTTCGGCTAGCGATTTCCTCTTTCCCGGTAACCTCTAATACCGTTTTATGTGAAAGATGGAGTTTGGTCCCGATGAATTATTTATTTGGTGTCGCCCGTGATCGTATGCAGATTAGATTTTTCCATATCTGTGCAAAATACTTTCCGGGTTTTTATTAAACTTTAAAAGGGAAGACAATTCCGGAATTTTTACGTTATTGTAAAGGTAATAAGCTAATTCAGATAAATTCAAAATGGTCTAAAAAAATTTATCAAATTAAGTTAACGTTTTCCGATACTAGAAAAATGTGGAAACAAAAATATATTTCTGTTGCAGCTGGTTTTTAAGTATTGGAATATGTAGAAAAACAAAAAATAGCTCTTTACTAGATATTTCTGTTGAAATTCAGTGCTAGTTGGGGCATATCGTTGTAGTAACTAGGTCTTGTCTTGGCCGCAATATCATCAGTTACCAATCTTTTTAGATTTTTGGGATCTATGACTAGAAATTACAATAACTACAATTACAATCATTACAAAAATACGAGAGATACTTATAGAACGTATGTTTTAAAAAAATCCAGAATTGTTACATTTTCAGTCGGTCCAACTAAAATATAGAACAAAAAGAAAAATTGACAATCATTGTTTTCAGCTGGTTCAAATACGTCTGTTCCGGTGTTTTTATTTAGATTTTGGATATTTTGATATTTTGGAATGAAATTTTTGGTTAAAAAATTCTCCTAGACTAATATGGCTCCTCTAAACTTGTTTTTAATATCAGTCTAAGGGAAAAAATATTATTTTTTCAAAACAACTTTTTGTAGTGCGAATACCCCTTGTACCTACACATATCCACTGAGACGACATACTTTAAATGCCATTTTTTGACTTTGCCATTATCTTCAAGATATTCTCCGAAGTCAGTTGAACATGTATAAAAACGACTATCAATAAAATTTAATGAGTTTCATAGGCGTCCCTAAAAAAGTTTTCTGCTAAAATTTCTATTATATGTTCATTTCGCCAATAACATATTATTTTAATTATTTATGTCCTCAAACAATTTTATTATATTGACGGTAAATGTTGGTTATGACATATCAAAAAACATTTACATTTTCATTAAAATATATTACTGCTCGGCAAGAACTAACAGGAAGGTATGAACATATCCTTGCCAGGAAAGGGTGAGGAAAAGCTGTTAGTTTAGGTTGGAAAAGTTATTAAATAATAATAATCAACAATAAAATAATTCCACATTGCTGCACTGCACTGCTAGACAATTTGTAAACAACTGAATCTTATGGCCGGTCGCCCAGTGCGGCTGTGTTTGTGCGCCGTTTGCCCTAGCGCGCATTTTACAACTATACATTTCTACCACCTCCACGTTTAGTTCGACCAGTCCTGTATATGGGTATGGCTAAATAAATATGGGAACAAGTTTTTCAAATGCTGAGTTGCTGCGTAACGACCGAACTTGGTATATACTGCCTAGCTCTTTGATCTTCAATTGAGATCGGAAAGACTATACCTTTTCATGTAATAGATGATCATAAGATGTTCCGTCCTTAAATTTAGTTCTTAATGTTTTGTAAATCCACTTCATAAATTACTTTACAATAGTCGTAATAAAACTGACAGCCATTTTTCGGTAAAGAACTCTTAAAGTATCTTTTAGTATCATTGCGAAAACATTGAATACAATTTCAAAAAGTTTCTGTCCATATGAGATGGTACCATCTTCATTGTAACAACAAATGAGATCAATTTTCAAAATTGATATTCAAATGATAAGAAATCTATATTTAGTGGAGATATCATATATCAAAGAAAGTATGCGTTTAATGAACGGACATTTATTAATGGATCTATAGATATACAGGATGATCAAGGAATGGTGAGCAATGAGATCTTGAAGTTGGGTGCTGAATATCGATTATTTTATCCTAAAAAAATTCTCTCATTTTTTTATTTCTCATTAAATTTAGGTAATTTTTGCATAAAAACTACTTTATTTTGACTTTCTATTGTGTTCATTTTAAAGACAGCTATTTAGAGGGCAGCAACAATCATAGACATATTTTTAAAATTGTTTGCATTAACACCTGTTTATGACACAAATTATTTTCTTCTACAGAATAGGTTTAATATTTAATAGAATTCATTTTTTGATAACAAATTTGGACCATACAGATGGTACACTTTTCAAATTGTGTGATGTAGAAAAATGTATGTCTAAGTTGAATTCTCCCTTAACATTGGCGCATCCAGCATTATTTCTAAAACGTAACAAATTATTTGGACAGTATAGTATGTAGTTTTTAAAGTTACAATTAATGTTCGATATCCCTTAGCAAATCTGTACCATACACTCGACCATAATAATTTAATTAAAATAGATGTGTAGTCGTGGACATTGGTACGTTTTAACATTTATTATTATCTTCATTTTAATCACAAGACAAGATTTTTATGCATGTTATGTAGGTCTAAATTTTGGCGTAACTATTAGCGCAAGAATAGCGCATTTTTTTGTGCATAGGTTTACACGGGCCCAAAATTCCTTAGTCCGACTAACGCCTTAAGCCTCTTTCATGACTGTTTTAGTTTTGTGACAATATTTTAGGTCTCGATTAAAAAAATTGGTTAACTGATCGGAGGAATAGATTGCCATAACCTATATTGTACGTTACAAATACGTATAAGTAAGTATAGGTAACAATCTAACTATCCGTTTATTTAACCAATTATTAATCATGACTAAATATATTACTGTCTTTAAATATTGTAATCAAACCACTGCATTTAAACACAATATTCACCAAAATAACAGGATAAATGGGGACGATGGGAATAGACAAAGACAACGTACGATAACTCTCGAGTGGGGTGGGATCACTCAATAATGAGAACATTTACTCCGATTTAGCAACAAGTGTACCAAATACAAGTTTATCTGCAGAATTTATTTAACGTTACCTATATTTGAGTGAAAGTACTCAGTTTAGTCAGTTTTGGTTTAAATATTATCACAAATGAGTAAAATTATAAAAATGTTCAATGCTTGAGTGAAAATGTACTCAATAATTTCATTCAATGGATGATTCATGACCTTTATTGCTTTCATTCATACCGATTTTTTTACAGTGTATGAATTTAGTTACTTTTAAACGATAAAATGGGTCCTTAAACACATAAATTTTCGTCATTTGTCTTGATGGACGTCAAAACGGACCTGCATCACTACAATTTTCATATTTTTAGGCGCATAAGGATCGCTCGGGACAAAATTACACTTGCCCCATAAATAAAAAAGCTCCAGCCAGGCACTTCCCGCACCGAGGGCCATTATAAGGTAACCTTAAAGCTTTTTATAGACACTTATATCTGTACCTTAACGGTGCATATGGTAAAATAATAAGAGCGAACATAACAAAAACCGACGTAAGCGACGCCGACTGTCCCCGCAGGCGTTTGCCGCGGTCTATGAAACGTTTTATGACAAATCCCGCGTGCTTTGAGAGATCCCGGAAAGCGGGCTTAAGCCCGCCACACCCGCATAAGCGGAGACATATTTTACGTCGCGAATTCTATGCATTACTTATGGAAGTTTTAGCCGGGCGGCGGCGTGGAGCCGCTTTAAATTATTTTAATATTACATGATTTCGCCCGGTTCAAATCTGGAGCGGGGCCGTTTGTTTCGGGGTATTTTGCTTTTGTGCGGGTTTTCCGCCCCGCGCAATTACTTAATTTCGGCCGACGTGTCTCGCCGTTACGCGGAAAAACGAGATGAAACTCACTTGCGGAGGTTGAATGACACCGAGTTAGGCATATCTACCATCTTCAATGCGTAGGTAGGTATGCTAGTTGTCCAGAAACAAATCTACTATACTTCAATTATAGCTTCGTTGGGTGAGAAAAAAACTGCCTTATTATTTTGCTTTTTTATGAACAGAAAAAAAAATATATTAAAAAATTACGCTGCTCTCTAATTTATACAGAAAATAGAACTAACCATGGGCGCACCACGAAAATTTTACAAAGGGACAAAGGTATTTACTTTTTCTATAAAAAAAGAAACTGTAAAAAAATAGTGAAAGTGAAAGCAACAAAGGTACGGAGTGACTCTATTGAGTGAAATTATTGAGTACATTTTCACTCAATATTGAGCATTTTGATAATTTTACTCATTTGTGATAATATTTGAATTAAAACTGAGTACTTTCACTCAAATATAGGTACTCGTTAAATAAATTCTCCAGATAAACTCGTATTTGATACACTTCATTTCCTCATTATTGAGTGACCCCCCCACATCATTCTGTGGTTGTCGTGCGTTCTCTTTATATTATTATGTTGTGGACGCCTTTATTTTTTTATATATTGTTGTTATTGATAATTATTATGATATGAGACTCTCTCAGCGTGTGGGTTCCTTTACTATTATTTTATTTTTATTTTTATTTAAATTTTATATATTGATTTCTTACTCTAATTTCTCTAAATGAATGATATATTTAAGTTACAAAATATCGATATATTACAAGATTTTACTGGTCATGGTTTTTTTTACAATTTACAAATGATATACTCCTTATACTAGAACGTAGATTTATTGCTGGTTATTTAATCTACATGTAACCTCGCTGCACTGTAAATTCTCCTGCACGTAGTCGCACTGGTCTGAGGTTCCTCGTTGAAATGACGTCTCGCCACGAAGATTGTCGAAGTTTACTTGTATGTTTCTTTTACAAGAATTCCTCCAGATGAAACTGCACTACAATATTTTTTGTATAGATGTCACTTGTCACTTTTTATTTATGCTTGTTAACCTTGTTTTAATTTGTTGTTTTACAATTACTTGTGTTGATGTTGTTGAATGTCTTTTCGCACTTATGTCACTTCTACTAATGTGACTTTGAGATTTTTGACAGCTGTATCTGTTCACGACATTTCACCACCAAGATGGTTTGATAAGTCCTTTCACTGTCTTTAGTACAACCTTTTTAACACCTTTCATACAGTCTTTACTCGTTTTTCAGATGTAAACGAAAGAAAATTTCAGAGTGCTCCGATCCGTCAAGTATTATAAAGTCTATACAATAATTTGAACTTTGGAGTTTAAACACAGTTTATGAGGGTCTTTTACATTCTGCACATATGATTTTACAGTCCTAATACACTTTTACAATAATTAACAATTTACAAATTCTAACGGAACAACAAATGCCAACATTTATATGATACATAAAAGTTTTCACAGATGCATAGGTTTAATTCCACACATACATTCTGGTTACAGGTATACTATGCTTTGTTTACATACCAGTTTTATTGCATGAATCAGTATTACATGTGAAAAACTTTCATCATCCGTCGATGACTTCTCAAAATTTCACTATATGTGCTCATGTGTTCACTATATGTGCTCATGTGTGTGCATGTGCTCATGCCAGAACTTATAATTGACATTTAATATTGTAATATGGTTCTTTACACGCATTCACACACTGTTTGTGTCTATTTCAAATATATTCAATCTAAAATTTGTGTTTATTCGACAATTTTATGTTTCGGTTGTCGAGAAAAGAATCGATTGAAATTTCAAATTTAATAAAACATAACAGTATATTCTCATCGTCTTCATTAAGTCATCTCGCGATGTGGTGTATGGCGTCTGGTGCTGGACAAGTAACCGTTAATCCGGCTATTTTGGTGAAAATTATGTTTAAATGCAATGGTTTGATAAGTGGTTGAACAATAATATATTGATTGTCGATGAATATTTGGATAAATAAACGGATGGTTAATGTTTACCAATACACTGTAAAAAAAATCGGTGCAAAGTAATAAAGGTTCGGAGTGAATCCATTGAGTGAAATTATTGAGTACATTCTCACTCAATATTGGTAATTCGGATTTGAGTAAAACTCACTCACTTCTGATGCAATAGTTTCACTCATACCAATAGAGCACAAATTTAATTCAATCGGGTGTGGACAGAAACTGATACATTATTGAGTAAAATTGAGTGAAATTTGGGAGAAATTTTTTTACAGTGTAATATCTATTCATGGAGTTTGGTGCGATTCTTCCGACTCACCCTGTATATTGGGGCTCTTAAAACTACATTTCTCTACATTTGAAGGACAAGGAAGAGAGACCTGCGACTATAAGAACATATTAGTTTTTGTTAAACAGATAGAAGAAAATATGACTGCAATAAATGTAAAAATTGCACAATTGTGCATATAGGGCAATTCATGCGTGCACATAAATAAAAAACAGTAGGTATGTAAATATTGTAATAAATTCTTGTCAGATGATAATTTTCTTACCTTTATTTGCTTATACTGCTTCGCTTCTTCTTCTTTATATCCTATTTCTTTTGGTTGGGCGCCAGCTCGCATGAGCATATAGTTGTAATTTAATTTAAATTTTGTTTAAATTAAATTTTGTTTTTTGTTTGTGTAACTTACGTTTATAGAGAAAGTCTTTGTTAAAAAAATTAAGATTAAAGCAAATTTGTTTAATATGAGCTGGTTTGTATTTTGATTTTAAAATATTACATTGACCAATGAATTTAGACAATTGATCTTGAGAAAGGAAAAAAAAATGTATTTGAGTTTTAATTGACCACAGTTATTCTTTCTCATAAAAAGAATTTCTAACTAATTTAATTACTCTGATCCACAATATTTTAAATTAAATAAAAAAAATTATGTGATTAGCCAACACTTAATTTATTTCCTATTATTCCAACACCAAAATTTGTGAATCTTCTGTAAATAGAAGTATCCTTAACCTACCCTACGCCAATTCCTACTTTAACTTAAAATTAAACAGTAATCTCCAAAATATGGATATTCAATATTAATTTTCACAAGTCTGTTAGTTGTTTATACCTCTTTACACTATCCGATACATTAATTTCTTTTCTTCGGTGCTTGATCTCCTCTAGTTCTTTTAGGATCCTCTAGCACGATAGTGTTGTTGACTATAAAATCAAACCATATACAAATTGTTGTTGATACAAAGATTTTATATAAAAGAACCTGCCTATATAGTCAAATTTTAAATATATGACAAATTAGTGGTAGAAATCATTTATGATTTTTTTTTGCTTTACTTAAAAACTAGTCTGATGTCATAAGGGGGTAATTGAACAAGAAGCTAGTAGCGATCCTATTGCATAATTTTGAAGAAGAAGAAATTATGTCAAAATTGTCCGTCAAACCCTGTTCCCCTGTTTCCTGTTTTTTAAACAAAAGTGACAGCAGTCTATCAATTAAGAGTATTTGTGATAGTTATTATTAATTTCCTGATTCTAATGAATTCAACAAAATATAAGTGGTGTTTTGTTCCACATTCCACAAAGCGAGTTGCATTATTTCCGTAAGACTCCCGAACAGCACTATAATTTTACATAAATAAATAGGTATTTTATATAAATAAACACAATAAAATCATTCAAATATGTCGATCCTTATCTGACTTCTGATTTCACCAATATTAAAACTGTCGTCTCTTTTTAAAAATTCAATTCATGACCATAAAAATATCAATTTTCGGTAAAACTTGAGAAGTATCTTTCATAAATCTCGTTTCACACATTCTGCTTTAATTCTAAGAGAAGATATTAAACGATTATTACTAAATAATAATAATTTTACTTAATAAAGGAATTCGAATATTAAGGAAAATAACTAAGTAGACTTGAAATTATTTTATGCGACAGTGACACTGACAGACCGACACTACTGATGGTGTTGACAGAGCATCTTCTTCCAATTTTTTTTCCTTTACGCAATCATTTACCCATACTTTCACTACAAGGTGCCCCTTATGACGTCACAGCCGATTTGAAATATAAAAAATTCAGTTTTAAATATTTATTTTAAAATTGTTCTGACGCATTTCTCAATCTCTAATTGTGCGCACACACTAGTTAGTACGTGTAGAATTTTATTATCTACTTTTTGAAATTTGGTCAATAACCCTATTACTGTTCCTTACTTGACATCTGTCATATTCTTCCTTGTTGTTTTGTCTTCTTCTCTATAACAGGTTAACTTTGTTTAGTTATTGGACTTACTTAGCTTTGTATCGTCCGTAATCTTCAATTAATATGGATCTTGAAACTGTTTTCTTATAAGTATTTTCTTATAAATAATTTTTCCTTTACTGAATACTTTTGTTTCTTGTTGGCAATAAAAGTATCTTCCTTTTTTTATTAAATATTTTACTTTTCAGAATTCTAGCTGTCATCCACCAATTTATTATTTTTTTTCCTAGTTCCACTAATTTTGTTTTTAAATCACCTTTCTCATTTCTAGTAATCCGACTTCTTTTTACCAATCACATTTTTCAATTTTGAATATATTTTATTACATTACATTTACTTAAATTTTTGTTTGAAATTCATTTTTATGAAAATTTTTTAATTGGTCATATGCTAATTTCCATTCATTTTATCTTTTCTTTCTTAATTTCAACCATCTCTTGTATTGGTTAACAATTTACTCAAACTTATAATTTATTTTAAAATGAATTTTACCAATTTTGTTTTCCTAAATTTGCCTTTCTCTTTGATATTTTATAATCCTTGCCCCAACTCATTCTATTACAATATTTTAGTATCGAGATCATCATAATAATAATAATCATCTGTAAAATATGAATATCAAATTTTTATTCTTTTATTGTTGCTGAGCTCAAGATTTCTTCTTGGAACCTACGCAAGATTGTGATCTCGAAAATATTGTCCCCTAATTGACTTAGGTATATATTAGCCGTGGTACTTCCGGGCTCAGCTGTTATTCGTTCTCCTGATGGCACGTTACGGGATAAATCTAATTTCATAAAATATTTAAGGCGCTGCCGGAGTGAACGTTTTATTTCATTTTATCGACACATGTGACATATACGACCGATACATTCGGCCACAAAATTTTTATTTTATTTCGTTACCGCTTTTAGTATACAGATATATCTTAATTCACGTTCTCCGTGCTCCGTAGAAGCGGTTTACTTTGCAGGAACTTCGACTGATGTCACTTTAAAAAATACCGTTTATTAAATTGATAACATTATACAGGGTTGTTCACGGTAAATGGCCTATTAAACGTTTCTGACAAACCAAAGATAATATGACAAATTTGTTTAATGAGGTTATATGCTATTTTCAATGAAAATAATCCACCATCAACGTATCACTTCCAGTTATACCGGAAGTAGCTGTCAATGTCGTTAATTTAGGCGGAACACCCTATATATATTATCGACAAGATAAATTAAAAATAAGTCAAAACTATTAATGCTTCTCTGTACCTAAATCTAATAGTCCAGGAAAATTAGCATTTCACCTCGGAATTGGATAAAGAAGGTTCGATTTTGATGAGACAAAGTGCGTTCTCTTCGTAATGGCATGTAGGTCAAAGTCTACAACGTCTCATGCGGCGCTAATTTGTTTATTTATTAATAATCAATTATTATTAACAAATTAGCGTATTTCGGATATTACGTGGGTTGGAAAAGGCCAATTTTGATGCGGTAGAGCCCATTCTTCTTCTGATTAGTTGTACCTTAACTTTGGGAGACTCCCACCGATCTTCATTTGTTTATTGATTTTTATTCGATCATTAAGAGCAAATTAGGCAATCGGACTGGGAGAGGGGGATTTTCACGCGGTAATCGACGCTCTTCTCGTACTTGGATTACAAGGTGATCCAGAACCACTAAGGGCCACTAAGGGCAGACTGATTTTCATTTGTTCATTGATCTTCAATGAATTAGTATATACAAATTCGGGCTGTTATCTGTGAGCTGGACGAGAAAAGTCTGATTTTTATGGAATAAGTCACTTTGATCATCATCCGGGATATTCCAAAACCGTTAAGGTCCGAATGATCTTCATTTGTTTCTTTTTACTAATTAATCATTATAAAAAAATTACACGTGCAATCTGTAACTAAGACTTAGAATGGATAATTTTTAATCAAAGAGAAGTGGATAACATTTATTCATAATGATTCATGTTCTATATGGTCTTCAGCTTTTTGAGAATTCACTTCCTGCATTAGGGTCTTGAACTTTCTATATAAAACCACGTTCATCCCGTCCAAATCGGCTAGTCCTACTCCCGACCGCAGATATCACGTCTAATTTGTTTATAACAATCAAATAAAAACCGATAAACAAATGAAGATCGGTGGGGGTCCTTTACAGTTAAAGTACAACTAATAANTCTTCAGTCTTATAAAGTGGACGATAATTTTTCAAGAAATTTAGATCAAATTTTACTGTATTAGCAAATAGAGCATGGATTGATATGATCTCTGATTTCTAGCCTTGTATTTTTTTTATAATAATGAAGACAAAACAAAATTTAACAGAGAACATTAAACTTTCACCATTTGGAAAAATATAGGATGCCTTCATTGGGCTGGTAAAGTCAGTAGCCCCGTTACTATTCGAGAAGACTTTAATGGTATCTAAGACATTTTAGAATTAGTTTCATGCATACAGTGTGATGTATAAAAGGGTGACGGTCAAGAAGGACGTTTGAAACATATTTGAATTCGTCGTAATTCTGGATCTGGTGAGATAATGATTTTTTTATATTGTTACAGAATTGTCAAATTAACAAAATCCCCAAGTTTTGGAAAAAATATTGTTTGTTAAAATTGGTCACAATTTTTAAAATCTGTGATTCATTATATTAAAGTATTTTCTATTATACACTGTAAAAAAATTTCACTCAAATTTCACTCAATTTTACTCAATAATTTACCAATTTCTTTCCACAACCAATTGATTGAAATTTTCACTCTATTAGATTTATTTTTAATTTATGTTGTTGACAGAGTGTAAAAAAATTTCACTCAAATTTCACTCAATTTTACTCAATAATTTATCAATTTCTTTCCACAACCAATTGATTGAAATTTTCACTCTATTAGTATGAGTACAACTGATTGTGAGTGAAATTATTGCATCAGAAATGAGTGAGTTTTACTCAAATCCGAGTTACTGCTAACTTTCAGTTGAGTGATTTTTGACTCTATTCTGAGTATATAAAACTAATTTAGAGTCGACTTTTTCTCTAATATGATTTAAATTTAACTATTATTGAGTCATTTTTACTTAGACTGTTTTTAATTAACTAAATATTGAGTGCAAAAATAAATCACATATTAATTAGAATATACAGTGTTCAAATTAATTAGACACTATACAGCGTGTTCTGCAAATGATGAACTTTCAAATTGGGAGAGATATTGTAAAAATAATGTCTCAAATCTACATTTTTTTTGTAGTATATATTAACCCTTGAAGTTAAGGGATTGGTAATTTGTAATAACTTTTTCGTAATTTATTAAATTTGTATAATTTTTGGGTAAAAGCAATGTTATTTGAAATTAGGTCTACTAATCTGTACAATTTACTTAATAAATCCTTCCGTATCACCACGGTAGCGCAGTCGGTCGAGAGTGCGGTGGCAAGCATTTCTCGGCTAGGCTTCCTACTCTGGTCCGGGTTCGATCCCCGGTGTCGGCACTGGCAATGTCGATGGATAATGGGTGTTTGTCCGCGTTTTTTCAAGTGTAGCCCCCTTCCGCACAAGCCTTTGGCTTTTGGATTTGGGGGTTGTCTCATTTCTGTGGTGTGTTTTATGTTTTTTTTTTATATGTTCATTCAATGTTAGGGTGCTGTCAAAAGTTACTTTTAAACCAGTAAAAGTCCCGTCTTCAGAGGGTATCATCATACTACTTTACATTTAGACATATTTAAACGATTTGCAGAAAAGCATTCTTCAGTTCATTTTAAGTTTTTTAACAGATGAACGCAGTCATCATAACTCACTATAAATTTTTAGGTCAACAGTTTTTCACTATCAAGTCAATTAAGGGCCTTAAATAAATTAGTATAAATTACGTCAAACAGAGATTATTTTTCCTATACTCCAGAAATAAACTGGGCAATGATAAAATCGATTATACAAGAGAATTTCTAAAACTTTGCAAACTTAAAAATAATGGAAATGGGTAAAAATTTTGAAAGAATTGACTTATCACATTTACACATTTTTAATAATAAATTCTACAGGCTTCAGACAGTTTCTATATCTCAGGCATGGTAGACATTTTCAAACATTTTTTATTTTGATGTTGATAATTAACTTCTCTTGTCGCGTGAGGATTGCCCATTGGTGGTTGTTGTGAAAATTTTGTATAGAGTTACATGAGAAACTGGCCTGGGTATTAAGCTTCATTTTAACGAATTTTTACGTATGATTCCAAGATAATCTACTAGACATAATAGAAAATCATTTCCAATAACAGTTTTCTATCAATATTTCGGTTGGAATGTCGGTGACCACCTTATTGGGGCTCATTTTCTTCCACCTAGACTTAATGGGTAACAAAAAGCTTTTAGTATACGTTCTACTTGAACTTTTAGAGAAAGTT
>NW_019416934.1:187348-194104 GCF_000390285.2 Anoplophora glabripennis
TATGGGACATGTATTAGGTAAAGTTATTTATCTGAAATAAAATTTAATACAAACGAAAAACAAGAAATGCAAAATTAAATTTAAAGAATATTCTCGAAATAATTTCCATTTTGCTGCGAGCATAACCTAAGACGTCTGTTGAAGTTGTAACGTACTCGCACAAACAGTTCTTGGTTATTGCGAAGGTCATCTGCTGCCTGAAAAATTCTTAAGCGTAGTTCTTCTAAGGAGGCAACAGGAGTGGCATAAACAATACTTTTTATGCGGCCCCACAAAAAGAAATCCATAGACGTTAGGTCAGGTGAACGTGCAGGCCAACAAACAGGGGCATCACGACCACGACCAATCCAGCGATAAGGGTAATTTAAATTTAACCATTCTCTAACGGCAAGTGTACTATGTGCAGGCGCCCCATCGTGCATATACCACGTCACCTGACGTGTAGCGAGGGGTACATCCTCAATAATGTTGGAAGATTTTCGTTCAAAAATCTAAGATACTCGACCGCTCCAAGCCTGTGTGGAAGAACAAAAAGGACCTACTAGAGTATTTCCTACAATTCCCATCCAAAGATTTAAACTGAAATTATGTTGACATCTTGAAACAAATATTTCATGAGTATTTTCTTCTGATCATGAATGGACATTATAAAGGTTTACTGCACCTACTCTAGGAAAATTTGCTTCATCGGTGAAAAGTATATTCATTAGGAAATTTAAGTCATGCCTGGAAATATTAATGTACTATTGACAAAAATCCACGCGGTTAGGTGAATCAGGGTCATTCAATTCTTGCACGGGTTGATGGTGAAAAGCGTGTAAAAGATTTTCATGAGCTACATTCCACACAAGACTGTGAGAAACTTGCAGTTGCCTGGACTACAGTCTTGTTCTAGATGTTCCAGTATAGCTTCCTCAGTTTCAACAGTTTGGACATTACGCCTTCTTCCGGCACCCTCACGACTGGGCTGAATTTTACTAGTTTCGCAAAACCTTCTTTCCACCGAGGCCAATGTTTGTCTATGAGGAATCGGTCTGTTAGGATATCTTTGGTGGTATAATCTTACTGCAGCGTTACTATTTTTTCTGGATTCGAAAAGCACTTGGAGCATGTCGACATATTCGTCATTGGCATAAATATTATTTGTCATAATTATTCTGATAATAAATTAATCAATTGGTACTAAGTATTGGTTGACAGAAAGTGTCAATTAATAAGAAAATACACACACAAAACAAAAAGATAATATTTCATTTTTAATTACAATAATAAGGTGAGAAAAAAGAAACATAAACAACATTACATTCTTAAACATAGGATCACTAATATATTAGGAACTGAATAGGAACTGAGTAAGAATAAAATATAAATAAAACAAAAATAAATATTTTACGGTTAAAATTAATAAAACAACACAAACGTAACAAAATTCTTTTCCTAACTAACTTTGGTTTTCAAAATCAATTAAAAAGTCAAAACAAATAAATAATAAAAAAATCTACTAAAAAATCAAAATAAATAAATAACAAAACAAATCAACTAAAAAGTCAAAATAAATAAATAACAAAAAAACCAACATGACCAAAGCCCAATACCAATATTGCAATATATTGTTATGTTTGTCTACTGATATATGTTAGGAACTATATTATATTAGAAAGAAACTTTGGAAATTAAGACATAATAACATATAAGTAAATACCTATATAATACAATCACAGTAGTAAAATGCAAATGAGGAGTTTTATTCAGTTTGACAACAGTCGCTTTCTTGCATTTAAATGTGAAAAAGTTTGTATTAGCTGGTTAGTGTCTATGGTTTTTAAAATGTCTGAATTTACTGACAATATGGCTAAAGAATTTAATTTTTCTTGAGCAATTGAATTTCGAAGGTAGGTTTTAACCCATTTTAGCGTGGAAAATGAACGCTCCCCACTAGCATTTGTAACAATTATAGAAAAAAAAAATACGAAAGCATACATTTATGTTTGGGAATGAACATATTAATTTACTTTCATGTAACAATTTCGCTAAATCTGTGGGAGATTCAACTTTAATTTCATCACTTATTTCGTTTAAGAACTTTTTTAAGTGAATCAAGTAAATATTCGTCTAAGTCATCTATATATGTATCTTTTAATTTTTGTGTATGTAATACTATATCTTCATCATTTGACTTTTTTAAATTAAACAAAAATTTTAACAAATCTAAACATGTTTTGTACACTTCGGATCTACGATTAATTTCAGACTGAAGATTATTAAGAATTGGAAGGTAAATCTGTGTTCTCATTTTCTCTCTATGTCTTAAAATAATTTCTGTATTTGGCTCCCCTAAATGCCTCTTTCTTTTAGTGCTTCGTCGTTCCATGTAGTTTTCGTTGCCTGTTAAAGCTATTCCTTTGGCTTCATATTGATCAAACTCGTTCCGTAAATATTGAAAGTACTGGGCCAATGAAGATAAAATATTGGATGTGGTACTTATATCCATATTTTCTCGCTGAAGAGCTTTATTTACATTATTGGTACGGTGTAAAATGTCCAACCAAAATGTTAAAAGGATGCCAAGAAGTTCTAATTTTTCGACAAAAGAAGCCGCTTCAACCCTTACAACGCTTTTTTCTTCTCTATCTTTAGATATTTGGTCTAGACATATTTTTATTTCTCTCGCCGCCCTAGATAATTTACCGCCCGGTTCTACAGCACGCAGTAGCACCCATGTAAAACCGGCACTGCTAATAAGAGAAGTTGCTATTAAAATACAGATTATCTTAGCAAAAGTTTCTTATTTTTTCGATTCCCTCAGTGTAGCGTTTGTCTGTAATTATATCAATGCATGATATCCATATTTGTGTACAGGACAAATCAGTTTTCATAAATCTGGATATGATCCAGTGGTTAAAAAAGTGTTGGAGGTGTAACGAACCAGTAAATACTTTATCAGTAGTATCCCTTACAATTTCCTTTCTCGTATAGATAAAATAAATTTTCCACATCCGGGTTGGCTCTCTGAAACAATAATTGGTCACAAAAGTGCGCGAACCACTTTTACAACTAGGTAGCGGGAAAGATTCCACCCTTGCGACCTGTTACCGGAACGGTAAGCCCGCTCCGGTAACGTCCTCCTATTTTTCCGGCACCGCAGAGACCGTTGGGCGAATAGAGAGGGGTGGACTATTGTGTGGCGTTTCTCGCTCGGCTGGCATTAAAACGCATTAGTGTTTTTGGTTACTATTACGTTTAAATGTTTGGCGTTAGGGGTAATTTGTTTTGAAAATGTTACTTTTGCCAGTCAGGCGATGCTGTTCGTATGTGTAGTGGAGATGTTCGGGTTTTGCTGGCGTTTATGTGTTTATACCGTGACTAGACTAATTAAAAACTGCTTCCCGCTAAGCTCGTTTTAATAACTCGCACATAATGGGTTAAGTTTGTTTTTGAAACGGTTAATTTAGTATTATATACTTCGTTACGGGAGTCATTTAAAAAAAAGGTTGTTATAATGGATTAATTAATAATGTAAAGTATATGCAATGGATGAAACGGAAAATGTCAAATTTTGTCATTTTCGAGATACAGCTCGTTAAAACTTTTCTTTTATTACAAAAAAATATAATTTTTTCAAATTATTTTTAAAATGATAATATAAATTATTCAAATAACCCATTATCCTGTTACACTTTGAAAATATGCTTATTTTAATATACCGCCTTGCTGCTTGATATGTTGCTGCTTTATTTTGTGAGACCATTTTTTTGTAACAAAAGCCGGGACGCGTGGTAATTTATTTATTAATTCTCGGAGCGGATGGGCCAAAAAGTAATATATTTCAGTCAACACTAATTTATCGAAAAGTTAAGGGTTTTCAAGTAGGTTTAGCGTCGCCACAAGGCCGTGCTTAGGAGAAGGCTTCATGAAATTTAACAGTATTTTTTAACAAGTTCGCTTAGACTGTCGGGGCCATGTGTTGAGCACCAGATGCTCAACACATGGCCTCATAAAGATAAAAAACGATATTTCAAATAACGCGCGAAATGCATTCCAAAGTACGTAGGAATTCCAAGAATAAGTTGTTAGAAAAATAATAATAGGTCAAATAGCTGGTTTTTAGGCGGATTTTCCAAGCTATAGGAATAGATTAAATGAGATTGACTAATCCGTTCCGTATTGCTACACGGAGTCACTAGAGGAAGGCTAGGGTTATTTGCGAGTTCAGTTACTCACAGAATTACTTATATAAATGTGTCCAGTCGATTAGGTAATTATTAACATAGCACAGTTATACCAAAGCGTCCCGATATTCAGAAGCCCACCAGTAAGATAAGAACAGAAACTTCTTGACCCAAGAAATGGGCGTGTCGAAGCGAGGTGTCGAATTCAGGAGATATCTCCGAAAAAAATGCAATTTTTCCTTGGGTTCCACATTGAGCTATTTACTTAGTTTTAGAATTTCGGGTTAAGGTAAGTGTCTGGTATTCATTCTCTGAACGTACAACATTTCTAAGTTCCCACGTATTAATTAAAGTGTAATGATAATTATAAACTCCGTTTCGAGAAGTTAATAGTAAACTCTTTTGTCAGTTAATACCGTTATCATACTAGTCATAGCGGTAGATAGATAAATCAAGAAATAACCCCTCAGGGTTACATAGTTTATCTTTGATATCGTTATCTAGTATAATTCGTATCACAATGGTGAAAGGAGATCACTCAATTGGATTAAACTCTTTTAGGTACCAAAAATCAACCAATCTTCTTTCCTGGTTTCTGATTAGAACTTCTTTTTATGAAAGCATTAATATAGGTGGTACAGGTTATGTGGATACATTATTCCTAGGGTAGAATCACGTAAATATTCGGGAAAGCATCTATATGTGTTTTGTCATATTATCTGTAAATAAAACTTAATAACAGCCGCTATTCAATTTAATAAATGAATATTAACTTCAGTTTTTTATTTTGGTTTGAAAATAGCTGTCAGATTTTATCCACCAATTGCCATCTAACTTAATCGTCGTACCAATAGGTTGATCTAAAATTCTTCTAAAGAATTGAGAAAGGAATTGGTAGAATGGTCGGAAAAATTCTTCCTCTTCTTTAATAGATTTTTCGATCCACGTGTGTGCCGTACGCAAATTGCGGATTATTCGAAGAAATATCTGGGCAAAATAAATATTTTTGGTATTTTCCTAAGCCTTAGTGGTTGGATTTTAATGCCCATATTGAAGAATTGAGAAATTTTCTCTTAAGGCCGTTCAACAACCTAGGTAGGTAGTGAGGTTAGGAACAACATGTGCTCACATTCTCACTTTGAAATGCAGATATGTTGAACATTTATTTCTTCTTTTTCAGGCCTTTTTTTATTTTCTCCGTTTGTCTCATCCTGTTTTCTTCTTATCTCTTGGTTCTCGTTTACTGGCATTGGTTACTCGACATCACCTACCGAGCTAAAGCTGCCGTAGCCTACACAATACACTGAAGCCTCACTTTGCTATATGGTACTTCAGCAAAGTGAACCTCTCTCTTGCTCACTGTTGGTTTTGTTGCACCCTACCGTATATTTGGAAATGGTATTTACTGCCGGAACTGCTGTAACCTGTCATACCCAGGCGTAGTTATACTACCTACCGAAATTTCCGCGTAATTTGAGCACAGTCTCAGCTACACACTCTTTGTACTAACCGTAACGTGTTTGCAATATGTGACCCTGCGCAATACTGACAATTCTTCGGAATGAAAATGGCACACAGTTCAAATCCTGATTTACTTTTGGGACACTGTTTATCGCGTAAATAAAACTATTTGGTTAATTTTAAAAACTGAACACCACATAGTTGGTAGATACACTTCCAAACTTGAACTAATATCCATCTNCCCCTCAGGGTTACATAGTTTATCTTTAATATCGTTATCTAGTATAATTCGTATCACAATGGTGAAAGGAGATCACTCAATTGGATTAAACTCTTTTAGGTACCAAAAATCAACCAATCTTCTTTCCTGGTTTCTGATTAGAACTTCTTTTTGTGAAAGCATTAATATAGGTGGTAGAGGTTATGTGGATACATTATTCCTAGGGTAGAATCACGTAAATATTCGGGAAAGCATCTATATGTGAGTTTTGTCATATTATCTGTAAATAAAAATTAATAACAACCGCTATCCAATTTAATAAATAAATATTAACCTCAGTTTTTTATTTTGGTTTGAAAATAGCTGTCAGATTTTATCCACCAATTGCCATCTACCTTAATCGTCGTACCAACAGGTTGATCTAAAATTCCTCTAAAGAATTGAGAAAGGAATTGGTAGAATGGTCGGAAAAATTCTTCTTCTTCGACAGATTTTTCAAGCCACGTGTGTGCCGTACGCAAATTGCGGATTATTCGAAGAAATATCTGGGCCCGTTTTTTTTTGGTTTTATAGTAGTATTAAGATTGAAGATTAAAGTCAATAATATTATTTAATGACTTCCTTTAACTCTTTTTACAGCTTGAAGTAAAACACATATTTTCATTAATTTTGTTAACTTAACCTGTTTGTTCGGGGCGCTACCGAAAATTCCACGTAGTTTGAGCACAGTCTCAGCTACACACTCTTTGTACTAACCGTAACGTGTTTGCAATATGTGACCCTACACAATGCTGCCAATTCTTCGGAATGAAAACGGCACACAGTTCAAATCCTGATTTACTTTTGGGACACTGTTTATCGCGTAAATAAAACTATTTGGTTAAT
Source organism: Anoplophora glabripennis (assembly GCF_000390285.2). Classification (NCBI taxonomy): domain Eukaryota; kingdom Metazoa; phylum Arthropoda; class Insecta; order Coleoptera; family Cerambycidae; genus Anoplophora; species Anoplophora glabripennis. The sequence continues at coordinate 194,084 of NW_019416934.1, forward strand.
TTTAAAAACTGAACACCACAT